>NW_020951545.1:4254242-4267841 GCF_900497805.2 Vombatus ursinus
ACAGGTAAATCTACACATGAAAATTTGAAAAGGAGGGAGGGAGGGAGTACTCTCAGCTAAGAGGATCAGGAAATAAAAAAGCTCATATTTGAGAGAAGTTCCACAAGCTAAATAAAGGCTTGGGACTCATTACTTCCTTTTACACATTCCAAGGTCCAGATAAACTGGCCCCCTTGCTGTTCCACACAACACATTACAATTCTCACCTCTGTGCAAACTCCTAGGTGGCAGGAATTCTTTTAAAAAAAAAAAAAATCACAGCCTAGTATACAGTAGTCACTTAATAAATGCTTAATTAATAATGGCCACATGCTTTGACCAAGTGACTTCTCCACTCTGGGATTCAGATTCTTCATCTTAAAATGAGAGAATATGACTAAATGGCTTCTAAATTCCTTTCCAGCTCTAAATATAGAACCCTGAAGTGAAGTGGATGAGTCTATGGTCCACAGCATATTGGCAACAATGATTTGTGCTTGGGAGGTAGCAGCACATACAGAATGTACTTCAGGACAGGTATGACCCAAAAAGGAGGTGTCAGTCATTAGTGAGAATGAAAGACTTAAGGGACACCCCAGGGCTGCCTTAGTTTTCATAAAATATTAAAAGAACTGGAAAAAGTCATCCAAAGTTCTGAGCCTGTCATAAATGGTTTGTTCAAGAAAAGAAATGGGTAAGAATCACACAAGATGAAATCATCCATGATTTCAATTTCCAACAGTGGAGGAAGCATAGAAAACAATGAAAACAGAGCAACTGACATGTCATTTTTGCATTTAGTTACCAGGCAAATATTAAGAGGCTGTTTGCATAAAGTGGCAGCTGTTAAAAGTGTGGTCTGGGGATCCCTGGGGGTCTCCGAGGCCCTCTCTGGGGATCCTTGAGGTTAAAACAATTATTATAATAATACTGACATTTTAATTTCTAATATGGTAAATATCAATAAATATAATTCAAACGAACAAACATTCTTGAGGGGCGGGGGATTGTCAATAATTTTTAACAATGTAAGGAGATCCTAAGACCAAAAAGTTTGAGAACCGCTGGCCTAAAGGAATGTTTTTTGCCCCCCCTCCCCCAAATTAATAAAAATATACTATTACTTTACATATATGCATTTGAGTGTATATGTGTATGAATATCTATGTATATGTATGTATATATGTGTATATATGTATGTATGTATGTGTATGTGTGTATACATGCTTAATTGTAGCCTGGGGGAGGCAGAGGAAGGGAAAAAAATAAAGTAAAAAGTATACAGTAGAGGACAAAAGAAAACCTTCAAGGAAGCAAAGAAAAGATAGCTTTGAAAACAATGTGTAGTATTTATTATATAGTTTTCTTCAAACAGAAATTTATTGCTTTATACTGAATCCTCTCTTATGTTCTGCTGTGTACATGGCAATGTTTTTTTTTCCTTGTTTTATATTTAAGTTTACAATAAATTTAAAAATTTAAAAAAGGAAAAAAGTAGCATTACTATTTCTCAATTTTAAAAGTTTTAAAGCCTTGATACTGGGCTATTCTTCAGTCTATATGCCTCAATTTTCATTCCAAAGAAAGATTTAATTGTGTTTTAAATTGCCAATGGTTCAATAAGAGGCAAAGAATAAAGGATACCAGACAATTACTAATTAACTTAGACAAATCACAACGAATTGCGTTTATACCTCTTGAAATCGATTACATAGCTACTCTAGGCATTGGTAGAGAGTCGGATTTAGGGTCAGAAAGAGATGATTACAAATCCTGCCTCTAAGCCCTAGTATCTGTGACCGAAGGCAAATCATTTAACCCTCTCTCAGCCTCAGTTTCCTCTTCTGTAAAATAGTGATTAAAAAAAGTTATCAACTTCACAGAATTACTACAAGCATCAAAGGAGATCATGCATGCAAAGTTCTTTGCAAACCTTAAAATTATATATAAATGGTAGTTATTATTATCATTACAATGACGAGCATCCTAGATTCAATGCTGACCTCAAAATCTTATTAGACAACAATGAAATCAAGAAAGAGTCAAATCCTTCAAGAAACAGATTTTTTTCCTATTTTTTCTCCCCATAACTATTATAACCTACAAATTTTATTTTTGTAAGAGGCAGGTAACCTATGTGGAAATTAACATCATGCCATTTTTGGTACTACAATCCTTTCAATAACTTTGTACAAATGTTCAACACCCAGGATGTCGCATGACATACTAGCATTTGAGATGAAACATTTTAGAAGAGCTCAGTGGGCACAACTGAAAGTAAAAGGGAAGAGAAAGAAAAGTGGCCATGGAGCCAAAGGCAGCCCTTTAAGATTTTTTGTCTTCTGGGCTGGAAATTGGCAGCTTCAGAATCATGACAACTTACTGGTCCAGTGGGAAAAAAGTCCCAGAAAATGAGATCAGGGCCTTTATTGTTCATGTTATGAGCAAGTCACTAAAACGTCTTTTACTGCCCAGTTTGAGTGTCAAGCTGACTTAATGGCCAAGAACAGGAATGAGCAAGACTCAGCATTTCATTCCTGGAGATAAAGATAAAGGCATTCTTTTTCTTTTCTTTTTGGTAGGGGAAGAGGCACACACAAAGATGATGGATGTTCATGGCACAGGGTGGTATTGGAGTGAGGGGAGACATTCAAAGGGAATCAATACTATTGCTGTATCCTTAAACAACAAAGTCATCCAAATGAAGCATTTAATGAGTTTTCCTGAATGGGGAAAGTTTTCCTAAAAAGGGAAAGGTCCCATTTTGTACCCCTTTCTTCTCAATTCTCTTATTGCATTTGTCTATCTTCATGGCTATATTTTTACTCTAAACTTCTAAGTAAAGTAACCAAAGCAATTATAGTCATATAATCCAGGATAAAAGTAAGATAAATATTGAGATGATAATACAGATCTTCTCTAACAGGATGACAGCAAGGTTGGACCATATAAACCTGATCACCGCAGCATCTCTCAGTGCAGGATAAATGCTGCTAATTCCAGACTACACACCAACAAACCTAAATTTTGACCAAGAATTAACCAGCATCTATGACTAGAGACATTAATTTCATGATGAGAAAACCATCTCCTGCCCTACAAAGTGGTTCATTAAAGCCTTTCATTCAGAATATTTTCCACAAATGTCTATTAAAAGCCTTCATATTGGGCAGCTAGGTAGTGCAGTGAATAGAGCACCGGCCCTGAAGTCAAGAGGACCTGAGTTCAAATCCGACCTCCAACCAAACACCTGACACTTACTAGCTGTGTGACCCTTGGCAAGTCACTTAACCCCACTGCCTAGCCAGGAAAAAAAAAAAAAAGCCTTCACATGGTCCATCAATGGGTCTGACAATAAGTTATTTTGGACCAAAATAATATAGACAAAAACTTCCCCAGTGGTTGTCAATAGACCACTCCTTATCAACTTTATGTAAAAAACCATTTAGGAGCTGGGAAAAAAACATTTGGGGCCAAATAAACCCTTAAGTGCAATTTAGATAAAAGCCATAAACATATAAGGACTCATTGTTTCTAACAGCCATTTCAATGAAGGTCAAAATAAAAGATCATTATTGAGTCTCCCCACAAAAGAAAACTTGTCTCTATTTGCTCACATACCATTCTCATGAGCATTTTTCTCAATCCAGCTTAAAGTAATACCTCTAATACCTACCAGCTGTGTGATGCTACACTCTCAGTGACTCAGGTGGCTCTCTAAGATTCTGTATTACAGAGTAGCTGTGATATGCATAGAAAAGAGGGAGAGTTTCCTCACCTACACCTGTGAAATCACAGGTAAGGACAAAAATTTATCAATCCTTACTTTATCTATCTCAACAATGAAAGTTTTGGCATCACAATTTGATTTCTTATGAGGACCAACAATATATCAAGACTGCAATGGAGAAAACTGTAATGTGGAAGGGACAACTGTATACAGCTTGTTTGTATATAGTGAAAGAAATGGTCATTAATAACCAATAATTTGGGGAGGTCTA
Organism: Vombatus ursinus; assembly: GCF_900497805.2. NCBI lineage: Eukaryota > Metazoa > Chordata > Mammalia > Diprotodontia > Vombatidae > Vombatus > Vombatus ursinus. Next base: position 4,258,223 of record NW_020951545.1, read on the forward strand.
GAGTTCTCCTCTTCTTCTACAACCCTAACTTTAAAAAGTAAAAAGTTCAGTCTTTTGAAGGACATTACTGATAATGAGATTGAATTAACTCTCCTCAATCTTGGTCAGACCCCACTCAATTTTACCAGGAATTTAATCAAAGTTGGGGAAGCCCATTATGTTCTATTCAGGTTTGGGTGGGGATAAATCATTTGATTAGATTGCCCAAAGCTGGGGGTCATTTGGGTATAGATATAAGATTCTCTGTCCAAAAGTGACATGATATCACTCCATTCTCGGTCCCTCATTTTAATATAGCCCACACTGTGTTAATCAGAGTTGACTGCCACTAGTCTTCCAAAAACACATATAACCCTGCGCCCGCCATCATGATGCTCTTTGGTCTAATCTCTAAGAGAGATGGCCAAATAACCATCCTTTTATTAAAATCATGCTGGCTGTATTAAGATATTGATTAAATTATCCAGAAACTGTCTCTCGGACTTTTTTAATCGCTACAATAGTTGTTTGCATGTTAACTTTCCCATTAGACTGTGACCTCACTGAGAGCAAGGACTGTTACTTTTTATTTGTTTTTTGCCTCTTTGTATCCCTATTACTTAGCATGGTGCCTGGCATATAGCAGGTACTTAATAAATGCTTACTGACAGTAATAATAAATAATTGTTGTTGTTCAGTTGTGTCTGACTCTACATGACCACATTTGGGGTTTTCTTGGCAAAGATGCTAGAGTGGTTTACTATTTCCTTTTCCAGGTCATTTTACAGATAAGGAACTGAGGCAAACAGGGCCTGTTCCAACTCTCATGCTAGTAAGTGTCCCAGGTCAGATTTGAACTCATGAAGATGAGTCTTCCTGGTTCCAAGCTCAGTCCTTCTATCCACTGCACCACCTAGCTACCCAAATAGTAATAATAATAACTAGTATTTGCATAGTGTTTTAAGGTTTGCAAAGCACTTTACAAATGATACCAAGTCTGATCTTCACAACAATGCTGTGAGATAGGTGCTATTATTAAACCTATTTTACAAATGAAGAAACAGACTGACTGAGGCTAATAGATTTGTTCAAGGTCACAGGACTAACTAAGTTTCTGAGGCAAGATTCAAAATCAGGGCCTTCCCTGATTCTAAGTCCAAAGCTCTAGCCACTACCTTGCTGGCCTGAGAAAATTGTCCAAAAAAATTTTTAAAGCCTTGACTATCTGGTCATTAATTATGAATATGACATGTTAGACTTAATTATACTTATAAATGCTTTGATTTGCCACTGAATTTTTTAGTGTAACTATAGCATCTGACTGTATTAAAGATATTATACCATTTACCAAGATAAGGTCAAAATAGACACATGACCTAAATATAAAGAGAGATTTTACAAGAAAATTAGAAGACTGTGGAACATACACATCAGACTTATGGGTAGATGAACAATTTATGAATAAACAAAAGATAGAGAGTGAAGTTAGGTGTAAAATGGATAATTTTTATTATATTAAATTAAAAAGGTTTTGTACAAACAAAATAAATTTAGCCAAGATCAGAAGGAAAGGAGAAAATTGGGGGGGAAATGTTATAGTTTATCAGATAAAGGTCTTATCTAAAATATGTAAAGATCTTTGTCAAACTTATTTGTCAAATACCAGTCATTCCCCAATTGATAAATGGCCAAAGGATATGAACAGGCAGTTTTCCAATAAAGAAATCAAAACAATTACAGTCATATGAAAAAATGCTCTAAATTATTATTGATTAGAGAAAAGCAAATTAAAACAATCTTGAGATATCATTTTACACCTACCAGAGTAGCTAAAATGATATTAAGGGAAAGTGACAAATGTTGGAGCAGATATGGAAAAATTGTGGCATTGTTGATAGAATTGTGAACTGATCCACTCATTTTGGAGAGCAATCTGGAATTATGCCCAAAGAGTTAAAGCTATCCGTACCCTTTGACCCAGTAATATCACTACTTGTCTATTTCCAAAAATTGATTATGGAAAAAGGAAAAGAACTTATGTGCCCTAAAATGTTTATAGCAACTCCCTTTGTGGTGGCAAAGAACTAGAAATTGCAGGGATGTTCATCAATTGGGGAATGGCTGAACAAGTTGTGGTATATGATTGTGATGGAATACTATTGTGCTATAAGTGATAAGCTCAGTGATTTTAGAAAAAACATGGAAAGACTTGAACTAAATAATGAAAAGCAAAATGAGCAAAACCAAGAGAACCTTGTATACAGTAACAGCAATATTAAGAAGAATTTTGAAGGAATAAGTTACTTTGACTACTATAAATACCCAAATTAACTATAAAGGACATATGAAGAAAGATGCCATCTGTATCCAGAGAAAAAACTGATAAACAGTATTATGTATGGAACAATTTTACATATATATACCTATTTGTGTCTAATGGTAGCCATCTTGGGGGAGAGAAAAAGGAAAAAATAAATTTACATGATGATTTTGTGGCATATTTGAAAGGAATAGCAAGTTGTGCATAGAAGCTCTACAGTTTCATGTGCAATCGTCTTTCTATTGTACTATGCTATGTAAATACTTGTTTTATTCCAGATTAAAAAATATATTTCAGGACATGAAAATGTCTTATTTTGATACTGTATAGAAATTCACATTTGTATTGTTACATTTGATGGGAAAATAATTAGGTACATTTCATGGACAAAATAGTCAGAAAATGAAAACAGAGTAAAAAGTGACATACACCCCTACCTTGACTCCACCTTTATTCAGGTTATATTGTTTTAAATTCACTGTATCAATGGTTAACTTACCATTGCAGGTACCATTGGATGTTGAATTGAGCAACATGTTTTGTTCACACTGAAAAGACAACAATGTGTAAGAGAAACAGTTTACTTGAAGTATTAGTTCTTACCTCTCAATCAATACCAACCTCCTCCTTTTTTCAGGTTAAAAATAAATTCAAATTTTCCTCAACCAAAAAGTATTTGCTAAGGGCTTAATATATACAAGGTCCTGTCCTAGCAATAGCTATACACCAAACAAACAAATGAACAAACAAAACTATCCCTGCCTCCAAGGACCTTACATTCTACTGAAACTTGCAAGGACTATAGGTTAATAGAGCTAAAGGCCACCTCATTTTAAAGTAAAGATGTTGTTCAGCAGCTTCAGTTGTGTCCAACTCTTTGTGATGCCATTGTGGAGTTTTCTTGGCAAAGATACTGGAGCGTAATGCCATTTCTTCCTCCAGTTCATTTTACAGATGAGAAAACTGAGGGGCCCACAGCTAGTAAGTGTCTGAGACCAGATTTGAACTCAGGAAGAAGAGTCTTCCAGATTCCAAGTCCAGTGCTCTATCTGCTCCACTGCCTAAATAAGGAAACAGCTGAAATTAAATAAGTCATAAGGAATAAAGCTGAAAGTCAAACTCAGGTTTTGTGATTCCAGGTTCAGGATGCCTGCAACCTCTTTCTGATGTTCTATTATATCAGACTTTGAATAACAAGAGGACAGGGGAGGGATTTGTGTTCCAAGTCACAGCTATATTATTATTTCATTACACCAGGGAATCTTAATCTGGGGTACATAGATCCTTAAGGGGGTGTGTGAATAGATTTCAGGGAGTCTATGAACTAGTACAGGAAAAAAATTAACTATCCTCTAATGTATATTTAGTATTTCCTTCTGTCATGAATATAGGCAATAAATATTATTCTGAAAGGGTTCAATGGGTTTGACCAGACTGCCAAAGGGGTCCACGACACAAGAAACCATTAAGAACCACTGCCAATGACTGAACCATAATTTACCCAGTGGTAATTTCAACAGGATGAATACTTAGTTAATATTAGGACAACAACTTAATGCTCATCTGTGGGACTTCATGAAAACATGCCAAGGTATTGTTTCTTTCTGTGGAAATTCTGTAGTTTAAGAATCTGGGTCAGGATTCTGACATTATAACATATTCCCGAATGACAATTAGTTTACCTGAGGGGAACAGCAGAAGCTTTTGCCTGCCAGTAGACATTGTCTCCAGTGTCCTCTTACACTCTAAATATATTCCATTTACTTTTCAAAGAAGAATCTTAGAATGTTAGAGGGGAATGAACCATAGGAAGAATCCAGTCCAATGCCCTCGTTTTCCAGATAAGAAGATAAGGCTTTCAAACAGTGCTCAGCCTTTAAATGAAGTTTTCATAACTATCCCACTCCAATCTTCCTTCATACTCCTACTTTCCATAACTCCAAAAATATCCTAAATAATCAAAAAAAGTTGTGGGTTTTTTTTAAAGAAATAAGAGCTGGATAGCATCTTAAATCACTAAGGTATCAGCTTTAACTTGATTAAAGCTGGAAAAGTACAAAATGCTAGTTTAACTCATTTGTGTTCACACAAAAGATTTTCAATTTCCCCTGAACTCAGGACAACATTCATCATAGAAAAAGGTGTTGAGAAAAACAGTCTCATCCTCAACTGCAGACACTGAGTACTCACTGTGTGCAAGGGATTGTGGAAGGCATTGAGGGGAATACAAAATCTGTGACTAGTATTTATTAAGTGCTTACTATGTGCTGGGCATTGTTCTAAGTGCTGGAGATATAAAGAAAAGCAAAAACATGGCCCCTACTCTCAAAGAACTCACATTACCATGGGAAAGACAACATACAAATAAGTATGTACACACAAGCTATATGCAGTATAAATGGAAAGTAGTCTTCAAGGGAAGATACTAGAGTGGGTATGGAAAGGCCTCCTTCAGAAAATGAAGCTTGAGGTGAGTTTTGAAGGAGTCTAGAGAAGCTGGAAATTGGGGGTGAGGAGGGTAAGCATTCCAAGTATGGGGGACAGCCAGTACATGAGAAACAGCAAGCAAATCAATGGAGCTGGATCATGTTTATAGAAGAACATAAGCTATAATCAGAAGACTGAAAATACAGGAAACACACAAATTGTAAAGGGCTTTAAATGCCAAACGGGATTTTATATATTTGATCCTGTAAATAATCTGTAGCCCCTGGCATTACTGAGTAAAAGGGGTAATACACAGTAAAGTACAGGTAATAAAGACCTGTACTTTAGGAAAGTCAGTTTGGCATCTGAATGAAGGACGGACTGGAATAAAGAGAGAATTGAGGCAGGGGAGACCAATTAGAAGACGATTGCAATACCGGTGAGAAGTGACAAGGGATTGTACTGTGCTTGTGGATGTGTGAGTGGACAGAAGTGCATATATACAAGAGGTATTGGGAAGGTAGAAACAAAAGATTTGTCAATGGATTGTGTAAGTGGAGTGAGAGTGAGGAGACAAGGATGATAACAAAGCTGTGAACTTAAGTGGCTGAAGAGGGTCCTCGACTGTAATAGGAAAATGGGGAAAGGGGAAAGTTTGGAGAGAAAAATAATAGATTCTGTTTTGGTGTATTGAATCTGAGATGCCTACCAGATATCTAATTTGAGATGTCCAAGAAGCAATTAATGCTACTGCATTGAAGTTCAGGAAAGAGATTAGGGCTGGATGTATATGTGTGTACATACGTATACATATGCATACATACATGTATATGTATATATATATTTGTTGCTGTTTAGTCATTTTTCAGTCATGTCTGACCCTTCATGACCCCATTTTAGGGTTTTCCTTTCTTTTATTTCTTTTTTTTTTTACTTTTTTTGAAATAGTATTTTATTTTTTCCCCCAATCAGATGCCAAAACAATTTTTAGCATTCACTTTTACATGATTTTGAGTTCCAAATTTTTTTCCCTCCCTCTCTCCCCTCCCCTTCCCTCTTCCTAAAATGGTAGACAATATGATACAGGTTATACGTGTACTATCACATAAAACATATTTCCACATTAGTCACAGTTATGAAAGAAGAAACAGATCAAAAGGAAAAAAAAGCAAGAAAATTAATAAAGTGAGTGAAAAAGGTATGGTGCAATCTGTATTCAGAGCCCATCAGTTCTTTATCTGGATGTGGATAGCATTTTCCTTTGTGAGTCCTTTGTACTTGTGTTGGATCCTTGTGTTGCTGAGAAGAGCTGAGTCATTCATAGTTGAGCATCACAGAATGTTGCTAATACAGTATACAGTGTTTTCCTGGTTCTGCTCATATTGCATCAGTTCATACATATCTTTCCAGATTTTCTGAAATCTGCCTGCTCATCATTTCTTATTGCACAATAGTATTCCATTACATTCACATACTACAGCTTATTCAGCCATTCCTCAATTGATGGACAACACTTCAGTTTCCAATATTTCGCCATCACAAAAAGGGTTGCTATAAATATTTTTGTACATGTAAGTCCTTTTCCCTTTTTAATGATCTCTTTGGGATACAGACCTAGTAGATGTATTGCTGGATCAAAGGGTATGAACAGTTTGGTTGCCCTTTGGGCATAGTTCCAAATTCCTCTCCAGAATGTTTGGATCAGTTCACAACCTGTTCCTCTGGCTATGCTAAGAAACATGAAGGGTCTTGGTGTTAGTGTTTGCGTGCTCCACCACACTAGGGCTCAAGATCTCCCACTGGTTTGCTGAGGCAGAGCTTGCTGTTGGCTTGCTGGGATGATTCCTGTCCTGGACTGTACTTCCATTTTACCTGAGTGAGACAGACCTTTCCTGATGATCTTCCAAGTTTCTTGGGCTAAAAGATTGTTTCACCTCATCTTTTTGTTAGTTCTGCCATTCCAGGATTTGTTTTTATGGTTGTCTGGAGGTGAATATGGGAGAGTTATGGCGGTTTACTGCAATCTTGGCTCCCAGAAGATTTTGGGGTTTTCTTGCAAAGATACTGAAGTGGTTTGCCATTTCCTTCTCCAGCTCGTTTTACAGATGAGGAAACTGAGGCAAACAGGGTTAAGTGAATTACCCAGGGTCACACAGTTTAGTAAGTGTCTGTGGCCAGATTTGAGCACAGGAAGATGAGTCTTCCTGATTCCAAGCCCAGTGCTCTATCCACCGTGCCACCTAGAGACATACACACACACATATAGACACATGCAAATACATACATGCAGACATACACAAATATATACATACCCACATATATATGTTATATATATATATATATATATATATAATCTCTATAAAAATGATTTGTGGAGATAGATGCATATCTCCCCAAATCATTTTCATAGAGATTACAACTGAACCATTCTAATTGATGAGATCACCAAGCAATATGTGTGTACGAAAATTTGTGAATATATATGTATATATGTATATGTATGTTTTTATATATATATATGTATATGGTATGTGTGTATGTATATGTGTATTCCCACAAATGATTTCATAGAGATTACATCTGAACCATGCTAATTGATGAGATCACCAAGCAAGTATAAAGGAAAAGTATAGAAGGAGAAGATAGAAGGGAAAGAAAAGATGACCCAAGACAGAATTTTATTGGACACACATGTTTAGTGACCATGATCTGGATGAAGATTTAGCAAAAGAGAATGAGGAGGAGTCAGACAGGGAGGAGGAGAAGCAGAAAAGAGAGTGGAAAGAAAACCTAAAGAAGAGAGTGCCCAGAAGGAGAGGGTAATCGACAATGTCAAAGGCTTCACAGGAGGGAACAGGATTGAGAAAAGGTCACTGTTTTTAACAATTAAGAGATCATTTATAACTTCAGAGAAAGAAGCTTCAGTTAAATGATGTGATAAAAAAACAGACTGCAAGTAATTTAGAAGTGAGTGAGAGGAAAGGAATTGGAAGCAACCAGTGTAGATAATCTCCTCATGAAGTTTAGCCAAGGAGAAGTTTGATATTGAACAATAACTAGTGTGTTTGGTTGGATCAAGTTGGGGTTTTGTTCTTGATTTAAAAAAAAAGATTGGGGAGAACAATATAATTATAGGCAGCAGGGAAGGAGCCAACAGCTAGGGAGAGATTAATGGGAACAAATAGGAATAACAGTGGGAGAATATGCTGGAGATAGGAGGGGATGAGATCAATGGTGTAGATAGAGTGGTTTGCCTCTACAAGGAGAAGGGCTACCTCTTCATGAAAGAGGAGTGTAAAGGAAAAGACAATGGAGGAAGACTTCTGAGTGGTGTGAGATGAGGAGGAAGAGGAGAGAAGAGGGAGCACTTAGAAAACAGCCTTAATTGTTTTGGTGAAATATGAAGCTTACGTCCTCAGCTAAAAAAGTCAGGTGATAGGGCACCACCGGAGTTTTGAAGAGGGATAAAAAGGTTTGAAATGTCTGCTTTGGTGAGTGAGGTAACAAGTCAATTAAGTTGCTTTACAAGGACCCACCTGAATACACTTGTAGAGGACTTAATCAGTACAATTCATGATTTTCTCTAGCTTCATTGAAAATTTTGTGGACAGGAGCAAAGTAAGTTGATCATGGGAGTAATATAAAACTGGAGTTTGACAATACATGACTGTCAGTAGGACAAGGAGCAAGGGATCTGACAAAAGTAAATAGCCTAGAATTGAACTGATTGCAAGTCCAGTCATGAGGGCCAAAGAAAGAAAGTAGGGGTAGAGGAATAGGTGGGTCAAAGGGGGTCAAATAATAGGGTTAGGGGTAAAGATGTGGTCGAGCCAGCTCTTACTGGCTTGGGAAAGCCAAATGTTAAATTTTTAGTTTAAATTTTAGGTATTTACACCTTGGAAATCAGCAAACACTACAAATCAGGGCTTGATTTATTGTTTTGTTGATTGTCTAGACTTAAGAAAGGGATTGAGAATATGTTAATAATGAAGATTAAATTTAAAAGTGTTTGTGCTTTTTGGAGAGCTAGTTGCTAAATATTTAGCACAACCATGGTCAGAGGTTATAAGGAATGGAGAAAGGTGGAATGAAATAAAACAAATACAAAAGATAAAGGAATTTTGGAGCTCATGGATATGAAATAACAGTTGTGAGTAACATCAAGACAGACATAGCCCCTGTCCTCTTGGACTTTGTAACCTACCTGGGAGATAAAATACAGACATAGTAAAACAATTTAACAATGAAAAGCATTATATATCCACTGCCCAAATGAGTGGTACTGCAAATACTCAGAAGGAGAAATCACTATAGACCATTTTGTTGAAGGAAGGTTTCACTGCTAAAATAGGAGATGAGCTAGGTCTTAAAGATTCAATTATTATAGGTGCAAAGAAAGATGATTCATTCAAACTAAAATGAAAATTTAGCTTTATGGATACTTCATTAGCTTCAGTTACATTATCTGTGAGTTGATAAGGGAAGATAAATTTGTCTCTGTTATAATAATCAAAGTCATATACCTCTCTTACCACATTTTCCCTTGCCATATAGTTTTTGGGGGGAGGGGGAGAAGATATCTGTACATGTGTTATGTTAGTTACTAGATTGTAAACTACCTCAACACAGGAATGATTTATTCATCTTTTATAGAACGACAAACTCATGAAACCACAAGATTAGATGGGACTTCAGCAGCTATCTAGTATAAACAATACCCAAAGAGAAATCCCCACTATGACATACTTTGGTTTCCTCTCAAATGATGGGATTAGACTAGATGGTTTCTAAGCTTCCTTAGAGCTCTGATCAACAATCCATTCTCTCCCCCATACTCACTCACTCACTCACTCTCTCTCTCTCTCTCTCTCTCTCTCTCTCTCTCTCCCCCTC
>NW_020951545.1:4267941-4376091 GCF_900497805.2 Vombatus ursinus
TCTCTCTCTCTCTCTCTCTCTCTCTCTCTCTCTCTCTCTCTCCGCATACACACACATACACACAGAGGATATGGTCATCTGGCCTTTGCTTGAAAAGTTCCATTGAGGGGACACTCTGAGCTTTCCAAGGAAGCCTCTGCCCCTTTTGGATGGCTCTGTTAGGAGATTTTTCCTTACAAGACTAATTTTCCCTCTCTTAAACTTTTGCTTCTAGTTCTGCCTTCTGAACAAACAGATGTCTAATCTCTCAGCTCTTTAAATATTTAAAGATAGCTGTCATGTCCCCTGAGTAATTTCCTTTTATCAATCAATCAACAAGCATTTATTAAGCACCTAATATATTCTAGGCACTATATTGGGAACTCGAGCTATAAATACAAAGAGTGAAATACTACTTTTGAGGAACTCAGATTCTATTCCCCCAAAGTCCTCTGCACAGGTTCTTGAATATATCATCCAATAAATAATTTGTTGAATTAATGAACTAATGAATAAAAGTTAGAAAACAAGGGATAATAGCATTTTAGTTTTTATTGGAGGTTTCTCTGAATATCTACTTTTTAATTTTGTTATAGTCACAATACTCTAACAGGTGACCTTTGATTTGAATTTCTATTATAGAACAGCATGTCCTACCTTGTTGATATCATCAGGTGGCTGGTTATTGGCATTATCCTTCTGGATTGCATTCATTAAATCAGCATGAAACTTCTTAGCATTCAGGAAAACAAGTGGATTGTTTATTGAGATAATTTTCACCTGTTGTAAATTTTCCTTTTGGGGAAGAAAAGGCAAAGATTCAGAGTTATGCATTCAATTACTGGGGAAAAGAAATGACGTCTTCCTTTAACAAGACTGAAAAATATTGATAATTAATCTTTAAGATTAAGGAAAATACAAAGTCATGACTGAAGGCTTCTGGGTCATTTGTTTTTTCTTCATAGTTCCCTATTTGAGAGATGATGTACCATAAGACATGTTGGTCAGAATATTTTAATTAATCTCCACTAGAGGTCTTTAATATCTAGGGTGTATGTTAGCATTCTTTTGGAAAGAATGTAAAATGGATAATTCTAACTCATTAAATTAAAAGGCTTTTGCACAAAAAGGAAGCAGCCAAAATTAGAAGGAAAGCAGAAAACTGGAGAAAAATTTTATAGCAAGTTTCTCTGATAAAGGCCTCATTTCTCAAATATATAGGGAAGTGGGTCAAATTTGTAAAAATAAGAGTCATTCCCCAATTGATAAATGGTTAAAGGATGTGCATAAGCAGTTTTCAGAAGAAGGAATTAAAGCTATCTATAGTCATATGAGAAAATGCTCTAAATCACTACTGATTGTACAAAAGCAAATTAAAACAAGTCTGAGGCACAACCTCACACCTATCTCACTGGGAATCAGAAAATGGGGCTGGTAGGGGCTAGGAGAGTGGTATGTGGATAAGGAAGGAGAGCTCTACAACTTTGTCCAGGGGTTTGGGAGGCAGCAACTTGGGGCATATCATTGAAAATGAACTCCTGAACTACTCCTGAAATGAGTAGTTGACAGCCACTTATCCAGGACATGTTGTTCAGTCGTTTTTCAGTTGTGTCTCACTCTTCATGACCTCATTTGGGGTTTTCTTGGCAAAGATACTGGAATGGTTTGCCATTTCCTTTTCCAGCTCATTTTACAGATGAGGAAACTGAGGCAAACAAGGTAAAGTGACTTGCCCAGGGTCACACAGCTAGTACATATCTGAAGTCAGATTTCAACTCATAAAGATGAATCTTCCTGACTCTAGGCCCGGCACTCTATCCACTTTGCCATTGAGCTGCCCCATCTAGGGCATGAGGAGATGGCAATTTAGGTGAAATTGTACATCCTCATTGCTTTAAAAAAATTTTTTTAAAAATGGCTTCTTAATATCCAGGTGCTACCTCAAAACAGGCTATGCAATGGGAACATGGAGATGAAGAAAAGCAAACAGAATGATAAAAAAAAATGATCTTATGCCCGAAGGAAGCTAACAAGGTTGCTGCTTATATGACATTGTTCAAGTAACTTAAATTCTCCAGCACTAATTTTCCTCATTAGTAAAACAAGGGAGCAGAACTAGAAACTGTCTAGGATCTCTTCCAAATCTCTATCTCTGGTTCAGACTTTAAAAGAGTCTGCTTAAGCTTCAGTAAATCATTAGATTGTCTCTATATAGCAGGTCAAGACCAAGCTTTAAGCTACAAAAATAACCTCAACTGAAGTTAAGTCACAAGCAGACCACAAAAGAATATGCCCCTGACATGCCACATTCAATGATCATGAAGTCCTAAACTAGCCAAGATTACTCTAAATCACCCATTATTAAGACCATGTGAGCATGCTAACCTGTTGTTTTAGGTTCAGCCTATGAGAAGAATGAAACTAGCTTTCTTTAGAACATATCTTAAAGCTATTCTGGAAAAGAAAGATCATTGTGGTGTGGTTTTAACTGGTGGGAACATATTTCCTGAGTTTGGAAAAGCTATATTTAAGGGGTGTTTGCCTCTATTGGGCCTACTTCAATTCAGTTCAAAACTATTTATTAAGTGCAAGGCCCTGGATATACACAGACAAAAATTAAAACAGTAATATACTGGGAGAAAATGACATTTATGCATATACATTAACAGCAAATATACGGTTATCTCTCCCACATCATGACTCTCCCCACTGTGGTTTTGATATATCGCAGGTCAGCATAGAAATTAAATGGGAAATTTGAGAATTGAGACTGTAAAGGCCAGCAGATGACACAGAAAAAGTTTAGAAACTTAGAAATGCACAAAATATATGTACAGTACTGTATAATATCAACATATTTACTTTTTTAATACCATAATAATTCAGACTTCTCTGGTATGAAGGGATGGCCAAAAATTTTTACACAGATGGATTTTCCAGATTGTGGGGGCTGCCCTGCCCCTAACCCCTGCAATATGGAAGAGATAACTGTATATAGATAGTAGACACAAAGTAATAGGGTTTGTGGTGGGTGAAATGCTGACCATTTGGAGGATCAGAAAATACCTCATGTAGGAGACAAAACTTAAGCTGAGTTTTGACTGGAGGTACTAATTCCAAAAGGCAGAAATCAGGAGGGGAAGGGGGAAGAAAGAGAAATCATGCATACCAATAGAAGGGCCCCAAAAGAGTGAGAGTGGATTGTTTCTATACCTTTATACTCAGGCTAGAGTATCTCCTTCTGATTCAGAAAAGTCCCTTTTCCCAACTGTCAATGAGCTATTAGCTTCAACATGCTTCCTGTCCCTTGGGAATCAATTAGGAGTTGTATATGATCCTTGGTAAAGGTCAAGTACAAGAGTCCAGCTCATTGGTTGGTGCTCCAAGCTAACAAAACAGGGATTCCTATGATTGTCCCTGCTATACTGGCATGAGGAAAAATCTCTGCAAAAATGATGCAAAGGTTGCAGAGGGCATTTTGTACATAGGACAGTTTGATAGAGTTTGGCTATCTTACAAATCACATCCAGACATTTTTATTCTTCTCCCTTACAAACTCTTATCTGATGACCCCCTGCTCCTGGGGGCTCTCCCCTATATTAATGCCAAGCTTAGCTCAAATAACTGATTTGCTTAGTCCACTGCAGCTCAGAACTCTGGAGTTCAAATCTGTCAGCCTCAGTCTCACTGACTATAGGCATTACTACCCTGTGTTACCACAGGCAGCCTGATGTCCATTTTCTGAGAAGCAAACTAGCTGAATTTGGAGGTGCCTGATAGCAGAAGTGTATGTCACTCTAGATGAAAAATCTTTTCAGCCTCAGGAACATATGGACATTATCCGTTAAGGCAGCAGTTTTCAAAGTGTGGTCTGGGTATCCCAGTGGTCCCTGAGATCTTTTAGTGGATCCATGAGGCCAAAAATATTTTCATAATAAGGGAAGGAAATAAATACTTATTTAGTGCCTACTATGTGTCAGACACCATGCTAAGAGCTTTACAAATACATTCTCATTTTATCTCTACAACAATGCTGAGAGGTAGGTGATATTATTATTCCCATTTTATAATCAAGGAAATTGAGGCAAACAGGTAAAATAACTTGACCAAGGTCACGTAGCTCTTAGTATCTGAAGCCAGATTTGGACTCAGGTCTTTCTGACTCCAGTACCAGAACTTTATCCCCAGCGTCACTAGCTGCCTCACATGCCCGATAATACTGAGACATTCAAATTTCTAATATGATCAACGTAAGTAGATTTAACCTACATAAACAAAAGTCTTTTGAGGGAGAGGGGAGTCCTCCCTCAATTTTTGAGAGAAAAAAAGTTTGAGAACCACAGTTCTAAGACATGGAAGACTTGTGATCTGCATCAGTAGAGGAGATTCCTATATTACGTAAGCATCTTGTTAGAGTGGATCTAAGCTAAACCTGGAGCCAGGAAGACTTGGTTTCAAATCCTACCTCATACCCTGAACTAGCTTTGTGACTCTGGGCAAGCTACTTAACTTTCCTAAGGTCTAGTTTCCTCAGCTTTAGGGGTAAAATTGGACGATCTCCAAGGTCCCTTCCAGCTTTGATACTACAACAACACAGATCCTTCAAAGTTTGGGGTAATTTTTTTTCATAAAACTAGTTGTGACTATACTATCTTTCCCCATTCGTAATATACACAGAACTAGCTTCTCATCACAGATTTAATAGGTGGCTGAGGATTAAAGAGTGAAGAAATAGAAACTGAACATGATAGAAGAAGGGAAATATTTGAGGAGTTAAGCCAACGATTCCCATTTGATTTTTGGTTTGTTTACTTTGTCTCCCACTCCCAGCCCTGCCCTGGCCCTGCATCATCCCTTTTTCTGATGATAAATATTAACTTTCTTAGGATCAGGAAGAAAAAAGCAATGGTATTGAGTGGCTTGCTAAAATACCTACTTTACAATTGTGAAATAGGGATAAGATGCCTGCCTCACAGGGTTGTTATGAGCCTTGAATGACAGAATGTATGTGGAAGACCGAGGAAAATTTCCAGGGCTACAGTCAGTTGTTGGTATTGTTGGTGTTAAAGCTATTATTACATGGGTCTGAACTGCCTTATTCTGGAATAATCAAGGTCTTTATCTGGCACATTTTAGAGTTCATGTTTTGATAACAGAGGAAACCTAGTGAAGTGTGAGGAGAACGACATTTGTCCTTTCCATTCTGACAAATTCCCCTGGTTATCTTCCTGTCTGGTGCTTAGTACAGTGCCTGGCACACAGCAAGTGCTTAACAAATGCTCCTTGACTAAATGACTTACTGACCTGCATTTCCTGTGCCAAAGGCACGGGAATCATCTTGTGGATAGTGATTTCTGAGCTGAGAATGGTGCCTGTACCCAATGTCCCATTTCATGGTGAGGGTAAGAATGCCAAAGCTGGCCCTCAGGATTGTACCTGCAGTGAGGAGAACTTCAGGCTCCAAGACAGTCAATCTGGGACATTTCATGAGGTACTAAATTCACATTGGAAAAAAAAAAGTAAAGAAAGAAAAGAATGGTATAGAAAAGCAAAGAAAGGCAGCATCAGTGGCAAATTAGAGACTGACCAACCATCCAAGGCTCAGAGCTCAGAGTGGTTCTAACAAGTGGACAGACGTTTTGATGCTATTCCCCTACTCAATAAACTCTGTATTACCTCTAGGATCAAATATAAATTCCTCTGTGTGACATTTTACACCTTCATGAGTTGACTTTATTGATTTTTCCAGACTTTTTTATGCATTACTCATTACTTTATGCCTTACTTTGGTCCAGCTACATTGACTTTCTTTCTATTTTGTTTTACACATCTCCCATCTCCTTGCATTTGCACTGGCTGTCTCCTATGCCTGGAATGCACTTCCTCCTCACCTCCGCTCCTTAGAATCCCTAGTTTCCATCAAAGCTCAGATCAAATATACCATCTCCTTCATGAAAACTCTGCTGTTTCCTCACCCAATGCTAGTGTCTCCCTCTCCTGAAATTACCCTGGATTTATTTCTGCATGTTTTATGTACACTTATATATGCACAAGTATCTCCCCAGATGTAATTTAAAGTCCTTAAAGATAGGAACAGCTTCATTTTTGTATCTCCAGAGTCTAGCACAATGTGTAGCATATAGTAGATACTTAATAAATGCTTGTTGATCAATGACTGCTCAGAAATTACTGGGACCCCTTGAGTTTAATCATCTTTTTTCAAAAGCACAAGATTTCTCAGGAGGATTCTTAAGGCTTACTATTTCCAGCTAATTTGGAAATACCCTGAAAACAGTTTTTCAGGCAAGGGGCCAGTTCTTTCAGTTCCGACAGGAACTAGAAATAGAGAGACAAATGAATTTGAAAAATAACAAGGAAAAAAGTTAACTAAATATTTGCAAGACAGGTTCAAAATGAAGTCAGTTAAAAAATTGGCAAATATGTAAACTAGCATTCCTACCCTAACCCTACCCCAAGCTGGATTACTTACCCCTATGAACAAGAAGGTAAAAATTAAAAACATGGATTTTAGACATGTCTACAGGTTGGCAAGATTGAAGAATCACGGGCTATTCTCTTATAAGAGATGCTGAACCTGTCAAAAGTCAATCACATGACAGAGGTCCAAATAACACCATGGCACTGTGAAGAAGGTGCTTCATGATTAAAAAAGGGGTAGGTTCAATTCTCACCTGAGAGATTTACTAGCTGTATGACTCTGTATGAGTCACTAAACTCCTCTGCTCCTCAGTTTACCTATCTAAAAAATTAGGATAATGATAGCATTGACCCTCAAATGAGATAATGCATGTAAAGTACTTTGCAGATATTAAAATGCTATAGGAATGTTAGGGACCATCATCATCACTACCACCATCACTGCCACTGTTATCTCATTCACTCGCTAAAAACAGTAGATAAACACAAGAGCCCTCTCAGGTTTCTACCTACCTATTCCCAATTTTCTCTTTTCTTTCCCCAACCCATCTTCCCTCCTCTCCATTTCAGATGAGAGTTAGAGATTTGGTTAGAGAATTTGGGGCCACTTGGCAATGGAAAGAAATATTCATGTTGATTCTGATCATGTTTCCCCTGTGAACAGTAGCTTTTCTTTTCTCCAGTATGGTCTTGTTTACTGACAGTTGGGATTAGTCACCAGATAAAAGAAAGTCTTTCTTTGTTCAACTGATTGATTGTGTTAAAACTAGATACAAACTGCACATATGGTAGTCATATGTACAGTGCTGTTCACAACAAACAATGGTAAAAACTTTTTTAAAACATCCTTTATCAGTTTCTTACAATCCTCCTATAGTCCTAATAAAACTATCAAGAGCTAACACAAAATACAAGGCAATTGTGGAACAAAAATTAGAAAGGTAAACTTACACCCTCAACTTCTGTCTTCACTTTATTTTCCAATTCTTTCATATTTGTCAGACTCAGTGTCTTGGCTCTGGAAATATTGCAAATAGAAAAAGTTTTAAAGGTCAAATTAAAGAAGTCTTGGTTTATTTTTTTCTCAATGTTTATATGTCTATGAATGTATACATCAGATCAGATTGTTTAACCACTGGTTTTTAAGATTTTTAAAAATAGAGATTAATTAAAATTAAGTGATTATGTTAGATTTTATTCAAAGCTCCTATTAATGGTGAATATGAAAAATTTCTAGGTGGCTGACATGTTATCCTAGCCTTTCATCATCAATGAT
The DNA here is from genome assembly GCF_900497805.2 of Vombatus ursinus. Classification (NCBI taxonomy): domain Eukaryota; kingdom Metazoa; phylum Chordata; class Mammalia; order Diprotodontia; family Vombatidae; genus Vombatus; species Vombatus ursinus. The sequence continues at coordinate 4,275,635 of NW_020951545.1, forward strand.
AAATTACGTGAATACCAAATCATGAATTGGTCCAACTGAGCTTATCCTCCTTTTGGTGCAATTGTGATTTTAAAATAAAAAAAAAAGTTATTCACACATTGGACATTAAACTCTGGAATTCTGAGGAAGCAAAGTCTACTCTGAGTCTAAGGACGGTTTCATCTTGATTCTTTGCTTAAAATATTGGCTCATAAGTAGTGAAACTTATTTTTTCAGTTGTGCCCAATTCTTTGTGACCCCTCTTAGGGTTTTCTTGGCAAAGATATTGGAGTGGTTTGCCATTTCCTTCTCCAGTTCATTTTACAGATGAGGAAACTGACGAAAAAAGGGTGAAGTGACTTGCCCAGGGCACACAACTATTAAGTGTTTGAGGCCAGATTTGAACTCAGGAAGATGCTTTCTGTCTGGCTACTAGGCCACTTACCTGCACTGAAGTGAAACTTAGTCAATAATTATCTGGTATTTTTTAGATTCAACCAGACCCAACCCAACAAGGCTAAAAGAAGAGATTAAAGAATGATAGTTTAATATTGCTGAGGCAATGGCTGATTTGTGTTAATAATAACTTGTTCTTTATATCGTCAAAATATTTACCCTATTAGCTAGGTAGGTCAGGCATTATGAGTCCCCATTTTATAGATGAAGGAACTAAGCTTCATAGATATCAAGTGATTCAATCAAGGTCACGCAGCTAACAAATAGCAGAAATGGGAAACCAACCTATATCTTCTGACTAGCCTTGGTGTTCTCAGGCACAGTAGTGGAATGGGAATAGAGATCTTTAATTGAGGGCCAATGACTATTACTTCTTGCTTCTACTAATTTCCAAATTTCCACGTCACCCCAGCAACCAAAGTCAGAAAAATTTACAACAGAGATGGGTCTAAGAAATGACCAAATTAGGAAAGATAAGATCATGGAGAAAAATTGAAAGGATAATAATAATAAATGGTAATGATGATATCACCTTAACTTTGTACTGGACTTATTTGTACTTTTTACTTTTCCAATCCTTTCATGTATGTTATCACATCATTCTGGAGAGGAAGCTGAAGAGTCCAAAGGAAAACAAGGTAGATCAGAGTGCCAAGGGGAACAGGGGAGGGTAAGGAGGAGGAAGGTCATAGCATCGGGGTTATAGAACCGGAGGGGCCCTTAGAGGTCACTGAGTCCAACCCACACCCTTCATCTTACAGAGAAGGAAAGTATCTGAGAGAGATGAATGCTTTGATCGAGGTCACACAGCTAGTTGTCTAAGGTCGAATTTGAACTTGGGTTTCCCTGACCCAAAGCACAACCCTGCATCCATACACCCCATTGCCTCGTGATGAGGGGTAGAAGGAAGGATGGCCCCTGGCGGGAAGCAAAAGGAGCTTCAAGAGGGAGAATGGATCACAGAGTGAAGTAAGAGGAGAGAAAGTTAAGAGGGAGAATGAGTCAGAGAGGGAAGTCAGAGGAGAGACTTGGTAGAGAAAATAGGTCACAAAGGCATACGTGCTTCAGTTAAAAAGAGGCATCTGGTGTAGTCCTTGACAAATTATATGATGCATTAGGAAAAGCACTGAGTTGGTAGTTAAGAGGCCTGCGTTCTAGATGGGTCAGGGGAAGTCACTGATTTCTCTCAACAGTTCAGTTTTCTCTTCTGTAAAATGAGGAAATTGAAGCAGATGATCTCTGTCTAAGGTTCCTACTGGCCCTAAAGAGTTGTAAATCTACAAAATTGTCTGCAGAGTTTAGATTCCATCTGGTTTCTAAGCATGCAGGGTTTGGATGATAAGCAAACATTGACAGGAAATTACACAATTTACCATTAAATACTGACCTGTGATCTATGTGTCACTGACATTTGATGACACTGCCCCAAAACTGCACATTCTGAAATGACTTCAGAATCCAAAAAATGCAGATGTTTTGTTATTTTCCTGACTTTCACATGCTTTCACATATTCCATTTGATGCAAGTAATAAGACATTCCTCATACTTTAGTTCAGAACCAGAGTTTTATTTCATATGTAGGTGGGGCATTTTTATCTTCATGTACATTTTTGGGTAACATATGTAACATATATATTATACAAACATATATAATATACACATATATACATATGCATATATATGTGTGTAGATATATAGACACACACAAGAATGTACATGAAGGTAAAAAGTAACCCTGCCTACCTATGAAATAGAACTCTAGTTGCCAACTATAGGATAAGATTTGAACTATCTATCTTATCTATCTGGAGAGACAAACGCACAAAAAAGATATATAAAGACATACACACACATAACTAAATGTCTACACACACACACAAACACACTCACACACCCTTAGCAAAGCCTGAAGCTAGGCTATCACAGAGAGTGCAGGAAGAAAACAGAAGACAGAAAATACACGAGGCTTCTTACCAGAATTTATAAAGATCATAAATAAACAAACAGGATGACTTACCTTGGGAAACGCACAATCACAACAGCTATGGTGCAGACAACACCAAAGAGCAGCCCCACATTAGCCGCGAAACATATTGTAAATATGTAGGTACTGACCCATATGCTCTGGAAAAGAAACAGATTTTAGGCATCCTTTTCTTTCCCCTGCAGGATTTCAGAGCTTTATCTTCATAATACCCTTGTGACTAATTCTGGCTTACCCTCCTCCTCTCTACCCCTACCTCCCCGCCCCCTGGGAGGTATCATTTCATTTAACAGATGGAAAAACTGAAGCCCAATGAGAGAATGATGTCATCTGACACAACAGAAAAGTGGGTGGCTAAGTTAGGAATAGAGCTCCATTCTTTATAACTAGGCAACATAGCCTCTTCTTGTTTTAAGTCTCATTAAAGGCTATATAAGGCCATTGAACATTGTAATGTGCATTCTCAAATGCATGCAGTAGGTTCCCAGAGCTTTCCCATTCAAAAAGAAATATTAAAACATGAGAGTCCCAGGTTAACCAGGTTCTGCCTATGACATACACTCTTCATGTGATCAAGGGCAAGTCACCTAAAGTACCCCAGGCCACTCCGGAATACTATAAGCTATAAATGAAGCTGTAAATTTCAAATGAGTTTCAAATATACATTGGTGGAATTTACCTACTGAGGGTACCCACAAATATGAAATCACAGGTCTGGGCCTCCTGATACACCCATGCACACACAAATAAATGCACATGAGTATCTCTCTTTATGTGTCTATTATTCATGCATCAATATTATTATTTAGAGACATTATATGAATATATATGGAGTTAGAAGTGCTACAGAACAATATTGTTAGTACCACATTGTAAGAATGCTATGAAATTCATTAATGTCTCTTATGATGTACATTATTACTTGCTAAAACTAAGTTTTAAATGGGTGACCTCATTAAAACTGCAATACCCTATTTTATCTTCAGAACAATGAACTTGATTATACATTCAATTTTCAAGAAACCATTAATTGTGAAAACCAGGGACAGTATATTCCTTCAAAAGGAAGAATTCAAGAAACCTTATTTCTTTTTTAGTTGGAATGTAAATTCCTCCCCTAGAAACAACAGTTTGCATCAATGTGTTTTATTACCATTTGCATTTCTTAGCTTAAAATACTGGGTAGGGAGAAAGAGGGAAGGGTGTATGAGTGGGAAGGAGGGGAGAACCTTCCAGTTCTCTGGAAGGTTAAGTATCTGTTAAATCCAGGAATTTCTAAGCATAAAATGAAGACTTTAGTGCATTCAGTATTTATGCAATGAAACCGATACATACCAAAATACTTTCCTGTCTTTTTAAGTAGCATGATTTTTGCCTTAAATATCTAATAATGCTTTTATCAAATCTTCATTTAATTTACTCATGCAAACAGTTAAAAGCCCGTCCATTTTCTATTGGCTGAATAATCATAAAACATCTTCTACTCATATAATTATCTTAGATGTCAGAATAGAATATTTCATTGTTGACTAAGAAATTTTTTGAGGGTAGGGACTTCCATTATCCCCACAGTTAATCACATTGTCAACAAGAAATGTTTGCTATTCAATGGGAAGGGATAATGATAACTGCAAGCCATCCACCCCCTCAACCTCTCTTAGTGTTAGGAATTACAGATAAAAAACAATACCCCAGTCTTTTCTTTTGATAACTCTTTTTAGTAGAGGGTTGTGTTCCCTTAATGAGAAACCTCATGCTAACTTATGGTGACTATGCAGTATATTTCCTAAATCTTCACCTCTGCAAGCCATGCCATAACTAGGTAATGGATATTTACCCAACAATCACTAAATAGCTCTGGAGACCCCGGTTTTTTAAACTGAGTCTTTTCTTTTGGTCTATGCAAATGAGGGGCACTTAGGTGTCACAGTGGATAGAGTGCTGGGCCTGGAATCAGGAAGACTCATCTTCCTGAGTACAAATCTGGCCTCACACACTTACTAGCTATGTGACTATGGGCACATCACTTAACCCTGTTTGCCTCAGTTTCTCCACCTGTAAAATAAGCTGGAAAAGGAAATGTCAAACCACTCTAGTATCTTGGCCAAGAAAACCCCAAATGGGGTCACAAAGAGTCTGAAAGGACTGAAAATGACTGAAATGCAAATGGGTGAGGAAAAGGTAGCTAGGCATCCTATTCCTGAGGGACAAATTCATTCTCACTGCTGGCTGCTCAGCTGAATTCTTGGCTTTATGATATGCAAATGAGCCACTCAAAGCCTCATATCTTTTATAAAAGCAAGCAAGCCTACTCAAAAATGTATATCCTTTATAAAGTTCAAAATGATCCATTCACATCTATCTAAAAGGGGCTCATCCTTTACAAGGTACAAATACATTCTAAATGGGATGGGAAGGGCCCTTATACTGCCTCTAAAACTTGTCTCTTATACCCTTAAAATTTCCAGAAGTCTAAAGTGAAATACCTTTATGTGTATATATCATCTATTGAGTCATATACGAACATATTATATCCTCCAGTAGAACATAAACTTCTTGAGGGCAAAGACTCATTTTTATGTTATATTCCTAACACTTGGCACAAAGCCTGGGACATAGGAGAAGCTTAATAAATGCTTGTTAATTGAATGACTGGTCCTTTATTTTTCCTATTATAAATAATACTACTGATATTGCAGATCAGATAAAGTTCTCCTCCCCACCCTGGCACTTATCAATAGCTTTCAAGTCTATGGCTCCACAGGGAAAGTGATGAAAAACTTCCCAAAATGTAATGGATCCCCTTGGAAAGGGGCTGGTTCTCCATCACTAGAAATCTCCACACGAAACAAGCATTTGTTGGGCAAGTAGCAGAGGGAATTCTTGTCCAAGTATGGGTTAGAGTGCCTTCCATTTCTTAAGTTTCTTTAATTTCATAATTTCCTGGAGTTAAAACTATGTGCATTTAAAGGAATACTAAAAAGCATCATTTATTGTGTCCCACTGCATGTTTGGCCCTATACTGCTGCACATATCCACATCCTTTTAACTCTGCCCAAATGGACTGTATTTTCCACTTCTGAACATGTTTCCTATTTTTCTGTGTTTTTCATGGACATCAAACTAGAGAAAGAATTAATGACAAGGCAGCTTGGGAAGCAGATGCCTTAATACCAACTCAAAGGGGTTTGTAAAAGTCCCATTTGATTTGGAGAAAACAAACATTTTGAGGCACATAGCTGGAAATGGTTAAGATACTGTTACCCACAGTTCTTGGTACTAGATTATACCCTATTGAAAAGAGTACTTATTACTGAATCATCATCTTCAGCTTTATTTCAAAAGGAGAATTTAGCTGTTCTGTGCCAACCACATTTTAGCAGTCCCTCACAACTGTATAATTTTGAAATGCAGCTACACATGCTTAAGTAATAATAATGATTTGCATTTATATAGCCCTTTATGATTATAAAGCACTTCATAATTACTTATTCTTTAAGCCAGTGTTGCAGTTTAGGTAGTACAAGTATTATTATCTTCCAAAAGGTATTACCTATGAATGTCATTCCACTAGTCACAGACCATTTGGGAAACATTGGAGGAGGAGAAGAAATGAACCGTTGATCTCCTAATGAAGAAACTCCCTCTACCACTGCAGATTTGCATCGGCTTTGCTACTCTATCTAGTAATAGGATTATTTGGGGACAAAGACACATTAACAGACTTGACCAGGGTCACATGACTAGCATGTATCAGACACAGATCTTGAACCCAGGTCTGACTCTAAAGTCAGCTTTTTATCCATTTCTCTTTTGTTGTTGTTGAGTTGTTTCAGTTGTTTCTAACTTTTTGTGAAACCCCATTTGGGGTTTTCTTGACAAATGGTTTGTCATTTCCTTTTCCAGCTCATTTTACAGATGAGGAAACTGAGGCAAACAGGGTTAAGTGACTTGCCCAGGGTCACACATCTAATAAGTATCTAAAGGTGGATTTGAACTTAGGTCTTCCTGACGCCAGGCCCAGCACTCTATCCACTGTGACACCTAGGCACATTACTCTAGGAGTTCTTAACCTTTTTGTGTGGGTCATGAACCTCTTTGGCAGTCTGGCATAGCACATGGAGCCATTCCCAGAATAATATTTCTAAAAGTTCAAAATAAAACATAGGATTATGAAGGAAATCAATTATATTGAAATATAGTTATAAAAATATTAAGAAAAACCAGTTCAAGGACCTCATGTCAACAACCCCTGCATTATATCACGCTGTGTCTTTGACCATTACTCTAAAATAGAGTCTAAATGATCTTAGTCATTGTGAGTTTTACCCATGTTCTATGCAGCAGTATGAGTCTATCTGAATGTTGTAGGAAAAAAAAAAAACTGAGTGCGCTGAATTCCCCCATCCATTCTTTGGTGGTTTGGCTTAGAGTAGTGAACTGAAAGTCTTGCTCCTAGTCACTAATGGAGTTACACAGACAGGGGGTGGTATCTAAAATCAATCAAACCTTTTGGTCCAGTCTACTTATATTTTTAATACTATTTTCAGACCTGCCTACAAATTAATTTTCCCCCTCAAAGCCTAAAGTAACTCCTACAGGAAAATTAATGCCTTTGGAAGTTATATTGATTTTCAGATCTCTGGGAAGTCATTTAGTAAACTGTGTCACCACATATGGTGGTAGAATATTTCTGAAAAGCATTCCAATTTTAATTTTGAATAAAACTGAGCAGTACTATAGAGGGTAAAATATTGGTTTCAGTATCAGAAGGTACAGAGTTGAATGATAGCTCTGCTACATAAGGACCAATTGCTTTACTCAATTCTTCCCCTATTTTCTTTTCTAAGAAGGAGCTTTGAAATGCAGAGGATAGAACAAAAATGGTTGATAGGAAATTGAAACCCAAGATAAATAGGGAGATATTAATATCTACTATTTATATAGCACCTACTATGTGGCAGGCACTGTGCCATGTGTTATACAAGTATTACTTCATTTGATCCCTCACAACCACCCTGGGAGGTAGTCACTATTAAGATCTCCATTTTATACTTGAGGAAATTGAGGCAAACAGATTAAGTGACTTGCCCAAAGTCACACAGACAATAAGGATTTGAGGCCAGATTTAAACTCAGGTCCTTCTGACTCCAACTCTGCCACAGTATCCACTGGGCCACCCAGCTGCTATTAAAATAGCACTCAGCTTTCTTAGATGTGTTCAAGTCACATAAACCAGGAGAATGACATCCCAGGTTACTCTGAAAGAACTGGTAAATATCTTTGCTGGGCCACTACTAGTAAAACCCTAAAGCTGAAGAATGACAGAAGCACTACAAGGTTTTCATTAGGGAAAATATTGTCATTTTTCCAAAAAAGGGAAGAGAGTTGGCACTATAAACTACAAGCTAATGAGCCTGATTCCAATTCTTGTCAAAACTCTAGAAATTATTATTAAAACAATGGTGAATAATCATCTATACTAGCAGATGAAGCAGTAACTGCAAAAAGTAAACATGGCTTCATCAAGACTAGGTCATGTGCTATTCATGTGAATGGCAAAATGATAGGATAGATGTTTCAAGTATAACTCTTCTTCTCCAACAATAGCAAAACCAGAAAAAAATGCCCCAGATCTACATTAGCTAAAATTCCATCAACGAGGGGATAATATGATTGGCCTCCACATTAGATAAAGGCTTGCGAAATAACAAAAGAGAGTCAAATGCCCTAAAGTTCCCAATCACCTGAAATCCCCTAGCCCTCCCATGCATTGGGGGTTTTAAGGTTCTATTGGGGTGTGGAGGGCCTCTACCCAGTTCCCTCAAGAAAATAATTCATTTTAAACCCTCCACACCCACAAAAGAGCTGAAAAACATTGATCTTGTCCAGTTGCATGATAAAAATGAATGAAACCACAGAGAGAGAAGAATAGTGGCGTTATAGATGAAAGGGATCTTCCATGCCTTAGAAAAAGCCATGTTTATTTTTTGTGGTTACTACTTCATCTTCTAGATGATTATTAACCATTGTTCTAATAATAATTTCTAGAATTTTGACAAGAATTGGAATCAAGCTCATTAGTTTATAGTCCCAACTCTCCTCTCTTTTTGAAAAATATGACAATATTTTCCCTAATACTTCCCTGGCAAAATTTCCACAGAGTAGAGATCTAGCTGAGACTCTATAACTCCCAACTAGAGGAGGCTGGGGACAACCAACCTCTGCACTCTATGCTGGAGAAAATGTGGGTATCATGGCAACAGAAGGGGAAGGGCCAGACTGTGAGAAAAGATGTCTGAGATAAACTATGAGCAATAGAAGAAATATCATAAAGACAAAGTCAAAAGAAAAAGGAGTAGAAGTCCATCTCCTAAACAGACAAACCAAGAGTAAGACTCATGAAGGCAGAAGGAAAATTTAGCAAAAAATTTAAAAATAGGCCAAAACAGATTGAATAAGTAATGCTTCAAAGAAACCAAACCAAAAACTTCTGATAAAAAACAAAACAAGATAACACATTCTTTGGAATTCCCAGTGCTTGTGTTACAACAGCAATAAGAATTTCCAGAACAATTCAAAGGATAAATAAAACTTTTAAAAGATGACATTAAGATGAAAAGTAGGTCAGAAATCAGAGTTTTCAAAGGTAAAATAAATAAGATAAAGAGTAGGTAACTTAGAATGTATGATGGAGAATATGTGCAAGTAAAGGCTTTGAGAAAGGGAATAAAAGTTGTGGAATTCAAAAATACAGAAAGAGAAGAAAAGCATAAAACAATTTTGAAAAAATGTGAATTCTATACGAACCAAAATACAAGAAAATTGCCTAGAAATTTTAAAAAACAAATGACAATGTAACAGGAATCAGTATGTGATAATCACAGGACCTAAATTCAAATCCTGGCTCTATCACTTGAGAAAGTCACCTAAGCTCTTTAGGTCTACTTTTTTAACTATAATTTGAAAGGTGAGGGTATGGACTAGATGACCTTTAATTATTTCTCATCTCTAGATCTATGATACCATCATTGATAGAATCTGTAGATAACTGACAAAGAAAACCTCAAATTACAAGGTCCAAGGCACATAATGATTCAATTCCACAATTTTTATATCAAATACATATATATACACATATGTAAATATACAATATGTATACTCCAAGTGCCTTTGCTTTTTGCAATATATTCCAATATCTTCTCATATATATGTATTTATACACATATGTGTGTATGTGTATTTTTGTATGTATAATTGCTTTTTGCAATATATTCCAATATCTTCTGTGATATATATGTGTATATATATATATATATACACAACACACACACATATGTATGTATATATATGTATATTCTGCAAAGCTAAGTATAACAATTATTTTTTTTAAAACCAAACATATGGACCTTCAACAAAAAGAAAGCATCTGAATCATTCCAGTCAAAGTAACCTGAAGTGCATAGAGCATTCACATTCTGGACATTTCAAACATGAGAAACACAAGAAAGATAAATAAGTAGAATTATTGAGAAAAGTATAAACAATAAAATCATTTCTCTACTAGGTAAGTAGGGCAAGACAAGGCTATTCCCCCTTCCAAAAAAAAAAAAGAAAGAAAGAAAGAAATATGATCAAGGGCTAATAGAAAGAACAAAGTGGGAACTTTAAGGGACAAAAAGATCTAAGAAACTTAAAGCTCAGGGGAACTTAAAAAGAGACCCATATGCATGGGGAGAATGGGAAGCTGGTCTCATAGTAGAAATGGAAACAAAAGAATGGCATTGAAACTCATTCCAACACCATGAATTTTAGAATGGATTTCGTTTGGAAAGAACGAACATCTTTGTTGGCTTTTCTGAGTAAGAATTTTGTTTGTAGGACTATATCCCACTAGAGGAGAGGAGATGTATGGGTTCCCTGGATTGTAAGCATCCAGGTAGCAAGTGTCAAAAGTCTAGAGATAGCATATGCTGGGCTTAGGAGGGCTAAGTGTTTATGGTAATGTTAAGAAGTAATTGTCTCATTCATGAATTGATACTTCTAGGAGAGAAGCAGCACAGTAGGCAAAAGACCCTCCAAAAATAAACAAATAACATACAGCAAAGAAAGAACAAAAAAGACTAGTTTGGATTCTGTGATGACTAACATAAGAATGTGCACTAACACAGGAATGGGCTACAGAAGTGAGCTCAACTTTTGTATTACTGAATCCTCTTCATGGGGGAGTCATAAGGAAAATTAAGGAACTTTATCTATCATCTATATATACATATTCCACTAATGGGAAAATAGATTTCAGAATACCACAGACAAGAATAGTATTAAGAACAAATTAAGAATAATAGAAATAAGAACAAAATAAAGTGAATACTTCTTGGACAAGGATGACACAAAATATTACTTAAGAAGTGGGAGAGAGGACTCTGACCTATATGCTTATTTGGATGGGGTGGGCATTTAGGGTTAAAAGGAGGGAAAATAAAGGAGAGAAAAAATAGTAGTTTAAATAAATTCAAGGAACTTGAGATAGACCATGTAAATGGGTATGTGAGACAGAACCTTGAGGGAATTGACAAAGTTAACATTAGTACAAGCAAAACTAATCACATAAGCACAGGCTTAAAAAGGGGGAAGATATAAAACAAATAAATGGAGGGAAACACAAACCCCTATAGCTTTAAATAAAGTTGATTAAATAACCCAGTAAAATAAAGTGGCATAAGTGATTTCTTAAAAACCAACAGTTAGTTATATATGAGAAGCATCTAAAACACAAAGATGCATGCAAAATGGAAGGAAAAAAACCTCATTTTCAACTAACCTTATTTCCTTTTTTGTTTGATAAGATTACTAGATTAGAAAGTTCTTGTGGGAACAATGGAGAAATGTATACGAAACAATGGTCCCATTAAGTGAAGTGAGAACTGGTGGACTGGCTAGACTTAACAGTTATCAATGGTTCAATGTCACCTTTGAAGGACATCTCCAGTGGTATGCTTTGGGGATCAGGGATTGGTTCTAACATTTTTATCACTGATTTCAATAAGGATAGCATACTGATCAAATCTGCAGATGACAAATGATGAGAGGGATAAATAAAATGGTAGATGACAGAGTTGGGATTTTAAAAGTTGATGAAAGAGGAAAAGGAATATGTCCAAAAATATTTATAGCAACTCTTTTTGTGGTGGCAAAGGGAATGTCTATCAACTAAGGAATAGCTGAATAAGCTATGATATATAGATTTGAATGTAATGGAATACTATTGTGCTGTAAGAAATAATGAAGGGGATGGCTTTAGAAAAACCTGGGAAGACTTGTTGAATGGATGCAAAGTGAACTAAGCAGAACCAGGAAAACAATTTATATAATAACAACAGTATTGTAAAGATAATCAACTTTGAAAGATTTAGGTACTCTGATCAACACAATGACCAACACAATTCCAAAGAACTAACAATGAAACATGTTATCCATCTCTAGACAGAGAAATTACTGATAAACTCAGAGTATGGATGGAAACATATTTTCTTTTCTTTCTTTTTCTTTTCTTCAGGGAGTGGTAGGTGCGGGAAGGAACTGGTTAATGAGGGAATCTGTTTAGCATGACTATACATATTTGTAATGGATTTGGATTTGTTTGTTTGTTGGTTGGTTTGCTGGTTTTGCCTTCTTAATTCATTAGGGGTAGGGAGAGGTGGAAGAGGGAGAGAATTTGGAATTGAAAATAAAATAAAATTGAATTTTTTAAAAAAGATCTTGATAGGCAACAATATTGGGCTAAATCTAACAAGGTGAAATCTAATTGAAATAAATATGAAGTCTTGCACTTAGGTTCAAAAACAAAACTCCACAAGTAGAAAATGGGGGAATTGTGCATAGAGAACACCACTCTGAAAAGGATTCAGGAGTAAGAGGTATCTGTTAGCTCAATATGAGTCAAGAATACAATATTGAACCCAAGAAAACTACTAAAATCTTAGGCTGCATTTAGAGGCATAGCATCCATAAATAGGGACACGGCAGTGCCATGATTCTCCACACCTGTCAGACTGCATGGGGAGAAGGAAGTGCAGTTTTGAGTGCGGCATTTTAGGAAAAGCATGGTAACTGATAATCTGGAAAGCATTTAGAGCAGGGCAAGCAGAATGATTAAGGACTTAGAGATGACAGTCACAGGATTATACTATCATAGACTGAGCACTGGAAAAAAAGGCCTCAGAGATCATTTAATAAAACCCCTTAATTTTTACAGATGAGGAAACTGAGGCCAAGAGGAGCAAAGTTGTTGCCCCAGATCACATAGAATTAAAGCTCAGATTCTCTGACTCCAAGTTCTGTTATTTCCATGGCGAGATGGTTGCCCTCTCATGCCATATAAGAATCAGTTGAAAGAACTGGGAGTAATTAACCTGAAGAAGAAATGATTCAGGAGGGCAAATGGGAGGTTTCTTCGTGTATTTGTAGTGCCATCCTAAGGAAGAGGGGTTAGGCCTATCCTGCTTAGCTCCTCAGAGCAGAACTAGGAGTAATGGGTACCATCTGTAGCAGGGGTACAGGGAACTTATGGGAGTATCATGAAAGGAGGTGGGAGTGCATTCCAGGCTTGGGCAACAGCCAGTACAAAGGTAGACACATGAAATGGAGAATCCTGTATGTGGAACAATAATAAAGCTAATGAGTCTGGATCATAAAGTGTGGGATGGGAGTAATGTGTAATAAGGCTGGAATGAAAGGCTGGGGACATGTGAAGAGCTTCAAAGGCCAATCAGAAGATTTTCTATTTGATCCTAGGGGCAATAAGAAGCCCAAACTTTCAAAGAAATTGGTTTATTATCAACATCACTTTCATGTTACCCAATCTCTGTGTTCCTTGAATTCTGAATCTACTTATTAATTGCTCTGGCTAGGCTCTGACACTAGTGCCTTAGCCTTCCTAGTTAATATTTCTTGACTTCACTAATACATACAATCTGCAGTAGAAATCTTTGCCAAATGTCAGAAAATCCTAACCAGTCACATACACTGCCCTCTACACAGCACAGCCAGTCCCATGGGCCAGACTCATATGTGATCAATTGATTCCTCCTCTAACATTAATGTCTAGGCCTCAGTGGCTGGCAGAACATGCTGTATTCATTGCAAGCAAAGTGTCAGGCTTATTAGCTGATAGGTAGCCAAAAGAATAACAACCTGAATGAATCCTTCCTGCCATTGACCATCTGACAAAAGTTGCTGATTTATCTCCAGCAAGAACGTGACAGGGTGAGAAATGACAGGGTGAGAAAGAAAGAGAAGGCTGGACATAATTTGACTTTTGGGAAAGCTGACAAGAGTATTAAGTTTTCTAACAGACTGAGACATTCTTGACCTCATTCATAATAACAAAAACAGAAGTACGGGAAGGGCAAGCCAAAGTACTCACTTTCTCACCTACGAGTCACCCTTCTAGATGCTTATCATGGCTTTTCCCCAGTACATTATTATCCAGCACCCAGATACGAAAGAAAACAGATTTGTTGATTCTGAGTATTTGTTGATTCACAGACAATTGCTGAACTTAAAGACTGCCTTGGCAAGCAACTATGAGAAACTCAGACTATCCAACTGGAATGTTCTCCAAACATACATGGCATGTCCAAGATTCATTTGAAAAGTGGGCTTCTTACCCATTTTTATGCAGAGTTGTAGTAGTTACACAGATAACCCATACTTATGCAAACAAACTACCCTATCAATATTGCCTGTAAAGATTACTTTTTCAGACAGCTATCATTACCTAAGACTACCCAAGTTTTCTAGTTACTGCCTACATCAACAAGTTGCCTGAGTCACAACACTGAGTTGATAACAGCAATTCCACTAGTATCAGCTCACATTTAAATTGTTCTTTATGGATCAAGGATCACAGACCAGGAAGTATTTTCCTTGGAACAAATAACTGTAGTCCTAATAGTAATAGGTCACATTTAAATAATAGCCAATTTATGGAGGATTTTCCTTGGACCCATCCCTTAAGGCAGATTGTATAAATACCATCCTCCTTTTACAAAGAAGGTATGAGACTCTGGGGAAGGTTAACTTACTTCCCCAAGGTTCTAGCTTCTGAATGGGCTGAAATGTGATCCTTGAGCTTCAGATTCCAAAATCTGTTGCTCTTTCTCCACTTCATCATACTGGGTGGTTCCATTTTGTCTTTGGATCCACAGCACCTGGTATGGTGCCTGGCATAAGTGCTAAATAAATACTTGTTGATTACTAGGTTGATTCTGAAATTTACTCCCATTATATCTTATGTCAGTAAGATGTTTGCTTACCAATCCAGTGAAGTCATATTGGTTTATTAAACATGCTTTTACATCCTATTAAAATATGGAATTATTCAACATCAATTTATTCAACTTTCTCTGATCAAACTCATTACATATGTCAAAAGAGTCTCAATTTCATTTGCTGATTTTCCTTACAAGCAAACATTTGGTCACAGTAATTAATATAGACTCATTTTCTTTCTAGTTCTGTAACATTTCCATATTCCACAAATACATCAGTTTCTTGCGAAGGATGAGATTTAGCACATTGGTACATTTATTGTTTCAGTTTTCTGGTTATTTTAAGAGAAAACGATTTGGTGACTGAAATGTCTCAGTTATAAGATTACAGATTTAGCACTAGAAGAGACCTTAAAGGTTTGGAGTCCAACCTCCTCATTTTAGATGGAGGCCCAGAAATATTAAGTGACTTGCCCTTTGTCTCACAGCTCATAAGTGTCTGAGTCAGGATTTGAAACTGGATCTTCCTGACTTCAAATTCAGCACTCCATCCACTATACCATACTGCATCTCAAAATTCATAAACCCCCAGGGAAATATAGTACTTGACTGTGGAGCATTTCTTCAGGATAATTTTATTCCAGTGACTGACAATCAGTTTCTTCAGGTCTTCTACTATGTCATCAATATTGACCTGTACGTATATTTTCCTCTGTGACAGAGATATTCCTCTAAATGTATACTCATTTCAGCTCTGTCCTTGCTAAAAAAAAAAAAAAAGTCCCTTCCTCAAAATCTTAACCTAAAGACTCAGAAGTCAAAGGCTTTCTTTTCATAATTTTCTTGGATTGCTTTTATTTTTTTTCTAATTTTTCCTCATTTTTCCTCATTTCCTCATATTTGATTTTTTAATTCCTAATTTGATGAGGGGATTCTACAGAAAACAAAATTGGGCAGGAAAAGGTAAAAAGAAGCAACTGTCTCATAAAAACAGGGCATGAAACAAAGAACTAACACAGAGAAAACAGGTTGGGGTGGAGGGCTGATAATGTTGGTACCTTATTCTCATCTGGGTTGAAGAGGAAATAAAGCATATATCTCAAGAGATTTAGAAGTCTTCTGAACTTCTAGAGAGGTGAGAAAACTGGGGGATAGGGTGGGGAAGGGACTTTTAAAAGAGTGTATAGCATAAGACTAGGAGGGAGAAGATAAGGGAGGAAATTTTAAAGGGGTGGGTAAAATAAGGAACAAAAGAATAAGGAGAAAAGATAAGGTAACAGGGATAGGGTAAAAAGAGAGGCTGAGAACAAGGAAGGAAATTCACAAATAGTAATTATAACTTTGAATGTGAGTGGGATAAACTCACCCATTAAATGGAAACAGATAGCAGAATGGATTAAAAATAAGAATTCAACAATATGTTTTAACAGAAACACACTTAATGATGAGAGATACAGAGTTAACAATAATATTGTTTTAAGAATGACTCTGAGCAAATAAGTTATTTTGATTATTACAAATACTCAAATTAACTATAAAGGACACATGAAGAAAATCGCTATCTGCATCCATAGAAAGAACTGATGAATAGAAGTATGTATAGAATAATTGTATACACACATACACACACACATACATACATATATACCTACACACACACATATATACATACACACATAAATATATACATGTATATATACATACATATGCATGTATATATATCTACACATAGATACACATATATATATATTTATATACTCTTTTTCTGTCTAATGGTAGCTATCTTCAGGGGGAAAGGGAAGAAGAAAAAAGAAATTTACATGATAATTCTGTTGTATATTTGAAAGGCATAACAAGTTGTACATAGTAGATTTGCAGTTTCACGTGCAATCATCTTTTTTTATTGTACTATGTTACAGAAGTGCTTGTTTTATTCCATAAATTAAAAATAAAATTTTTAAAAAGAAGTCAAAGGCCTATTTCTCATGAAATAGGAAGCCTCCAAGAATAGAGTTTGACTTTCCCAACCTGTTCCCTTGGTTAGGAAGTTGACTAAGATTACATTTGATTTCTCTTTCCTAAAAGATACAGCAGGAAGTTGCAGAGGTGGGGAACAGGATCTGAGAGAGGGAAGGAGCCTCAGCAATTGTTTGTGGGAAGCCTATGTGGTGCCCATGGGACAAGTGGAGAGAAAACTGGGTGGTCTTGATGACGTGACATGCCATCATGAGACAAAAGGTATGAAGACTGTAGCACATGGGAGAAGCCTAGACAGAGGTCCTTGGTTTAGCATGGCACCTGTGTCAAATATGACAGGAATAATGAAATAGAATAGAGAAGCTCTGGGAGTGTTCTTTGCCTCTGAAAGAAAACCTTGCTGATTATGACACTGTTGGCTGAAAGCTGTGTAAAAGGACAACCTGCAATTTGGTTGAGAAAGCTGCAGAAAATTAGGATTGACAACACTGTAAGGAATTAGAGAATTATAAGCAGAGTGACAAGCTACACTCAACAGGCAGCCCAAGGAGCCATCCATCAATCAATTAACAAGCATTCATTAACCATGGAGATGCGCACCATTTGAGATTTGGCCACAAGATCCTCCCCACATTTGCTGAGCCTCAGTCACATGCTTAGAAGGAAGTCACACTAGATGTG
Source organism: Vombatus ursinus (assembly GCF_900497805.2). Lineage (NCBI taxonomy): Eukaryota > Metazoa > Chordata > Mammalia > Diprotodontia > Vombatidae > Vombatus > Vombatus ursinus. Next base: position 4,292,988 of record NW_020951545.1, read on the forward strand.
ACTAGAAGCTCTGCCAAGTATCTATCTATAAGTGCCCGACTGCATACAGGCATGTGGCAAAAGGTTGTGCAGTATTGGGCACTGTTATTTTGGGGGAGTCCTAATATCAGCTTTCATTAGTTTTCATTGACCAGTAAATAAACAACTTCATTCTTTGAGTCTGGGAATACATGTATTTACAAGAGGAGCTTATGATGATTAAATGAGATATTTATAAAAAGTACTTAGCACAGTACTTAGCACATAGTAGGTAGTTAATAAATGCTTTTTAAGAAGGGTTGAGGATAACACACTATGCTGTTAGATAGGAGGAAACTAATCTATCCAGATTAGCTAGGAGCAGGAAACGAAACAGAGACAAGCCAAATCATAACCCAGACCTTTGTGACAAGTGAGAGGCACTGACCCATGACCCACATACTACAAATTTTAAAAAAAATTAATAACAAAAATTAGTAATTCTTCCAAGTTACACACACAGATATATTTTTTTTTACATAAACAGTACTTATTTTAGATAGATGAATGGATGGATGGATAGGGAGATAGATAATTGCACTTCTGTGGACAAACCTGTGGTCCTCCTGCTTCTAAGATCTGACTGGTAATAACACCTACTACCTTTTCACACAGAGGATGTGAATGAAGGAAAGAGATGAGACTGGACCTGTGATTTCATCATTAGAGAGAATTCCCTCTACTAATACAGGTGGGTACCTTCTCTGCAGCTTAGTGAGTTGCCTAGAAGAGAGATGTGAAACACCAGCCACATGAGGCCCACTATAGTCCTGAGGGTGGCCAGAACCAGATTAAAATGTAATTAGAAAATATATAACAAAATAAATAAAAATACAATAGAAGATAGATAATGTTAGTATGTGGTTTTCTAAGTCAATATGTGGCTTACAGGGATCTTTATGTACGGTTTGTTGTTACTGTGGTTGTTCAGTCAGGTCCAACTCTTTATGACCTCATTTGGTTTTTTGTTTGTTTGTTTGTTTGTTTGTTTTTGCAAAGATACTTGGAGTGATTTTCCATATCCTTCCCCACTGGATTAAGGCAAACAGAGTTTAAGTGACTTGCCCAGGGTCACACAGCCAGTGAGTATCTGAGGCTGGATCTGAACTCAGTCTTCCTGACTCCAGAGCCAGTGATCTATCCACTGAGCCACCTAGCTGCCTTCTATACATGTTTTAGTGGTCCTTGTTTCCACTAGAGTTTGACACCACCAGAGCACTGAGAGGTTATGCAGGTTCACACAACAAGTGTATGTCAGAGGTAAGACTTAAACCTAGGCCTTCTTGGATATGAGGCATATTTCTATCCATTATGCATCACTCACTGCTTTTCATGTGAATGAGAGGTAGATAAAGCTAGTTTTGTTTTGTTTTTTTCCAGTGGTACATACATTCTGTTACTGTTATGTTGTTACCTGAATTTCCTTAATCTATAATCAAATTTGTAACTTGAATGTGAAACTGCCAAAGAGAGTTCTGTATTCAGATTAACCTTAACAGCAGACAGATAAAAAATGAGATTTCTTTGGCTATTATCGAAGAGGCAACTTTGTATACTAGGGATTGTGCTGGTCATAGAGTCAGAAAGTCCAACGTTTGAATCTTGCCCCAGACACTTAATGGTTATATGTGATTCTGGGCAATCATTTAACCTCACTGGCTTCAAGTTTCCTTATTTATTTAATACGGAGGCTGGACTTCATGACCTGTAAGGGCTCCTCGAGCACTAAATCTGTATCATCTGGTGCTCTGTTAAAAAAACTGTCCATAAAAGTTTTTGTATTTGTTCTCTGTTAAATGTATAAGTAGTTGTATCAGCATTCATGGAGCACACATACTTTAGTAGTTAAAGCAGAACTGTGCTGTGTGCTATTGATGATTTAATTTCTATTGGCATATACTTCCTTGATGCACTGATTCCAGAATCAATTCACAAAGCAAACTGGATATTTTTTCCCCTTTGATTTAGCTAGCATTTTAAAAGCTCTTAAACCACACATTACATATTAAAATTTGCCAGAATTCAATCTGTGTGCCTTATAAAGGCAATGTGCATTTCCAGGCTATTATTGGGTACCTGGGGAAAAAAAACCCAGTAGTTTATAAAATACTTATGTCTTATTCAGTAAATCCATTTTCTGAAGAAAGACATATCAAACCTTACTTGGTAAGACATATATTTAAGCATAAGGGAAAAAAGGGTTGATCAAATTTCACTTACCCAATCTATTTTATCCACATTCCAATATTTTTTTAAATCCCGAAACTGTATTAGCATCCCTTTCAGTCCCACAACAATGATACTTGCAAGAACACACTACAAATTTTAAAAAAGTTAATAATAAAAATTAGTAATTCTTCCAAGTTACACACATACACATTTTTTTTAAATAAACAGTACTTATTTTAGATAGATGAATGGATGGATGGATAGGGAGATAGATAACCATTATATTGATGAAGCAGTTACTTAAAAGGATAAATCAATAATGAGCCTTTTCCTTCCATTTAGAAGTAACATATTAACCTTCTAGGGTGGGGAACCTGGGGCCTCAAAACCACATGGGGACCTCTAGGTCCCCTTACTAAAAGGATTTATTCTGTAAAACTTGGACTCAGTCAAAAGGCCATACCCAAGGACCTAGAAGGCCACATGTGGCCTTGAGGCTGCAGGTTTCCCACCCCTGTCCTAACCCAAGGAATTCATGATTAGTGTCATTCACTAAAATAACAGAGGTACTACATTACCAAGCTGAAGGTACATTAAGACATCCCCAACTCCTAATTATAAAGTACTTTTCAGGGGCTATATAAGCATAAAACTAAATAGAATATCTGCTCGATGCAAATGAAAAAGATAAATAATTGAAATAATGTACACAAGTGTATGAAGTTTTTCCCAGAAGATTTTTTGATAAACTAATGTGAAATATTTAACATTTTTTTACTCATACAGCCTAGCATTTCGTACTATTTTACTAAAAAGGCACTTAATACCCTCAACAGAAATTGTGATACTAATATTTACATCTCACAAATGAGAAAATTACAGCAACCTCTCCAGATCCCTGGATTGTACCAGGATTGCCATTTGCATCACTGAGATGTGTTAGTCTGTGCAGGGCAGTTTGAAAATTTGCCAACAAGGTTATAGGGTGTTATGTGTAAATATATTTCAAAGATGAAAAGAGATTATCCTGTTCCTTCTTTCAACCTCACTAGTCAAGATAATGAGGCTATTCATAAAGAGGTCTGCCAATACAGATTCTCATTTCAAAGAAAAAAAAAATCATACTATACCATGGGCAACCAGTAAAGCAATGGTCCTACTGCATAGATGATGATCAGGACCAAAATACAAGATATTAGGCAAGCCACCTGAAACACACAACAAAAGCACAGACATTTAAAAGAATTTTTCAGAATGGTTTTCAATAATTATAGCAAAACAAGGCATCACCAGCTTTATTGGATTAGAGGTTATCAGTAGTTTTTAGAATTGTTAGGCTCCTAGCGACCTGCCCGAGAGATAGTGTGGCATAGTTGGAAAGAGCACTAGACCTGGCACCTGGACAGTCCTCTATTCAGATTTCACTTCTGCCACTTCAAGAGCTATGGGACCATAAGCAAATCATTTGAACTCCCATTAGAATTCATTTTGTTTCTGGAAGAAAGAGTTCCTTTTCCTCCCCTACCTTCTCCTCTCCTCTCCTCTCTTCTCTTTTCTCTGTACTGCCTGCTTTTAGTACAGTACTTGACACAGAACATACTTAATAAATGCTTTTTGACTAATTGACTGGTATAGACTCAGTCTCCTTCCTTGTAAAATAGGGATGGTAACAGCTAGATGGAGCAGTGGATAGAGTGTTGGGCCTGGGGTCAGGAAGACTCTTCTTTCTGAATTCAAGTCCGGCCTCAGACACTTATTAGTTGAGTGATCCTGGGCAAGTCACTTCACCCTGTTTGTCTCAGTTTCTTCATCTATAAAATGAGGTGAAGAAGGAAATGGCAAACCACCCCAGTATCCTTGCCAAGGAAACCCCAAATAGGGTCATGAAATGTCAGGCACAACTGAAAACAACTAAACAAAAACAACAAAAATAGGGATAATAATTACTATAGTAATTCATTCACATAGTTGGTCCTAATCATAGAATCATAGATTTAGAGGCTAAAGGGACCCGAGAGGTCATCAAAGTCCAACAAGCTCATTTTTATGCATGAGGAAACTGAGACCCATTGAAGTTAAATTATTTGTCCAAGGTCAAAAGGCTGACAGGGCTGGGACTCAAACTCTGGTTCTCTGACTCTAAATCTACCATTCTTTCAAATTAGATATTGATTGTCAAGTGCTTGGCGAATCTTAAAAAGCTCTATAAATGTCAACTATTATCACATATGAAGAAAGTAAAATAGTTGGCAAACTGGAACACTCAGATAAAGTTGACACTGACAAAATGTAAGAGTTATGGAGCATCTTTCTGAAAGATAATGGGCAAAGATGACTAAGGAAGAGGAGACATAGAGAGACTGTGAGCATAATGGTGGAAAAAATACCTCAATAACGTCACAGATCCCTCTAAGTATCTTTTATATATGAAACTGACAAGATGATATATACAGATGAGGACAGTTTTGGAGCAGTGACTTTTGACAGTGAAAGATATTTAAGTAAATTTTCCAGAACCTTAGAAACCAAGGCCAGCCTTGGAGCCTTTGGCTTCCTCAGTAATCCAATTCAAACCAACTCAGTGACCATTTATTCACTATGAACAAGGCACTGTGCTAGATGTTGAGGAAAACAAAGAAAAGGAAACAGAATCAGGGGCCAAGTTGAAGCCATCTCAGCATGGCAATCCAATTCAGTTCAATAAACACCTATTAAGTAAATACCTGCTGCCTGCAGACACAGGTCTAGGTGCTGAGGTGAATATAAAGTTGAGATAAAACAGGGCTCCTGCTCTCAAGGTGTTTACAGTCTAGTAGCTCACTAAGCAACCTTTATAATCGATGGAACAAAATTCCTTTGATGGTGAGGGTGAAAAGAGTCTGCCCTGTCCTCCATACTCGGTCACTTTGTTGATACACATGCATATATACATATATATACATACATATGTATGTGTGTGTGTGTGTGTGTGTGTGTGTGTATATATATATATATATATATTCACACACACACATATATGCTATATTGGAGAAGTACCTGAACTATATATGTATGTATGTATATGTGTGTGTGCATAACACACATGAATATTTGGCCAAGATCTATGATAACCTATCTTTGGGAAGCTCCTGGTATAGAAACCCCCTCCACTCATGCAGAATGAATGTATGAATTAATAAAGAATTTATTAAGTATTTACTATATACAAAGCATGTGGTAAGCGCTGGGGATACAAAGAGAAAAGTAAGACAGTTCCTGTTCTCAAGGAGACAACATATGAGGAAATTTTCTACTGCAAATCAAATGGAAAGTCCCTTAGTTCTTAGAGTGCAATAGCAAAACAGGTGTCAAGGTCTCACTGAGAATGGTAAGTGGCTTGTTTGCCCTTGATCAGACAACTAGTATGTGTAAGAAGCAGACTCGGAAGCCAGTCCTTCCTGGCTCCAAGGCTGGCCTTCTGTCTACCCTGCTCTGCTGCCTCTCACTCCCTTGGATATGAAGGGGAAGATCAACCAGGCTAGAAATCCTAGGGAATGTTAGGTGACAAAGGGAAAGCACTCTACACTACTAAATCATCTCTATACTGAAATCATATGTGAAGAATTTATGTTTTTATGTTTTCATATGGTGTGAGTTTTTGCTTAGACCATAAATACAACAACCAATATATCATGAGAGTTCAGTGGCTGAGCGTACCAGTAGGGCTTATGCATTCCATTGGGACGACATGGTAAAAAACAAAAATTCAGGCCCAGGCTACTGGTGGGAAATCAATGTTTCTATGAGAACTGAAGCGCACACACATAAGTGTATTAGAACACATGCACATATATGCAACTTTCACTCAGGAAACACATCAGATGAATTTGAACCCCATAAAATGTGAGAGCTGCAAGATATTAGAGTCAATCTAAGTCAACTCCCTTAAATGGCAGAGGAGAAACTGATGCTCAGACTGGTTAAGTGACCCGTCCAAAATCACATAGCTAGTAAATAGTCAAGTTCAAATACTCTGCCTCCAAAATAATCCATCACTGACATTGTATTCATAGGCTGAATAACATTAAAATAGAACCACAATGAATAATGTAACCTATCAATATAAAAAAATAACCTATCTCTAATTAACATATTGCCTTGTTCAGAACATAAAGTCCAAGACATGTGGATCTACACTAAGTTTAAAAGACTATAAGAGGGAAGTGAAAATTGTTTCTATGGAAAAGGTAACTGAACCTATGTTCAAGCGATCACTTTACCAGTGGCTTGATCAACTCTGAGATGGTATAAAGGAATAAGCATTGAATTGGGGGTTAAAAAACCTAAGTTGAACTACCAGTTCTGCTGCAGAACTTATTATGGATTCTTAGGTAAGTCATTGATCCTCCATGAGTCTGAATAAAATAGAGATGATAATGCTTGAACTGCTTCCTTCAGAGTGTCTTTTGTGATGAATTAAGACATAAAATACTTTCAAAATCACAAATGCAATATAAATGTTAGCTATTATTACAAGACTCCAAATGAGCTGGACCATGGGAGCAAACAATTTGAGTTAGCAAGTTTAATCCTGCCACAAACTCACCAGCCTAACCGTCCTTTGCTCTTGGCCCCAATATTGTGACATCAGTATTTCTATGTTGCCAAAAGCTTCTTAGAGGTCTTGCCCTGTGCAGCTACTTCCAAGTCATAGAAAACCCTTCATAATATCATGTCCTTGCCTCTTAAAGTTTCATGCTTCTTTGTTCCAATTCACTCTCCTATAAAGCGGGGGAACCTAATAAATAAAAGGACTGACCCCCTTCCAAAGATCATAGAATTTGGGGACTTGAAGAAAGCTTGGTGATTATATATTTCAACCTGCTCACTTTACAAGGGTGATCAACCTAAAAATTGTAGGAGGAAGTGAGTTCATTTCAGTAGACATAATTCATTTATAAAGGACCTACTGTCTCAAATATACTGCCCCAAGAGCTAGAGATACAAAATCAGAAGTGAAAATAATGTCAGCCCTCAAGTAGGTGAATTGAGCATAGATGGAAGATGTATGTAAAGTTTATATCAGCTTCATTTATAAGAACTATTCATTTGCTGAAAAGTAATATCAGTTAGTCAACTTGTTGATTATTTTCTCCTATGGTTCTTGTCCATACAGGGAAAGTCATAATGGCAGCAGAGAATGACATAGAGTCAGGGCATGGGAAAGAGGCCATGCAATCTGGTTTCTTATTTTTTCTCCAGAGATAGAAATACCAGCCAAATGGTTCATGCATTACAAAGCAAATGGAGATTATATTATTTTGAAAATAATAAAGAGTAAGGGTCCTTTTTGAAATTTTCTTACAGAACCAAAATTCCCAGCTATCTCATCATCCTTCACCACTTTTAATATGTCATATAATTATGATAATATAGAGAGCATTAAGGTTTGCCAAGTGCTTTGAAAGAACGATGTGAGGTTGGTATTATCATTATTCTCATTTTATAGATGAGGAAACCAAGGTTCAGTGATGTTAAGTCTCTTGCCCAGGATTGAACAATTAGTATATGTCTGAAGAAAGTCTGAACTGGTGACTTTCTGACTCCAAGTCCAGCACTCTGACCCTTTTACCATGTTGCTTTACAGACAATAGCCAACAGAATTTTTTTTTCCTAAGTCAGGTTGTCTGAGTGATTTTGGGCAAGTGACACAGTCTCCAGATGTCAGTTTTCTCATCTATAAAACAAGGGGGTTGAATTAGATGACCTTTGAGGTCACTTCCAGGTCTAGATCTTTGATCCTACGATCAAACCTGTTAATTTTCAAGGATTAGTCTCACATAACTGATCACAAAATAGTTCACGCTTTCCTCTTGTTAAACACTGGGAAGTATACTTATTAGACACAGTTGTCCTTGGTTTTTGATGAGGACAGAGATGAGGATATTATTATTATTATTATTATTATTATTATTATCTAAAGATATAAGGCATCAGAGAAGACTGATGTGTCCTATCCCAACTGGCCTCATTAGAGAGCCGGGTCTGTCAAATGAGGAGCTCAACTGATCTTCACAGTCTCAGGGTGTGTACAATGAGTGGCAGAAGTTTGACGAACTACTCTAGAGTGGAATACCAGAATCCCAGAGTGGGGCCTAAAGGCTATCTGCTCCAACCTCCTCATTTACAGGTGGGGAATGGATGGTCCTGAAAAACTGCTACACCTGCTTGACCAAGAACCCCTTTACCAGTCAAGTGGTCATTATTACTAATTGACATAAGTTGTATAGATTCAAAGATCAACCCTCGACCTTATATAGGTAAAAGAAGCTTGCCCATTAGGCCAGTATATAGTCTGTCCAGGAGGCAATAACTGAACCCATGGAGGGCTTAAGTCAGGGCTTAAGTCCAGACATAAAGTCATAGGTCAACAACAGTAGAATAGAAAGAAAAGAATCAAAAGTCGGGCTGAATTTGACAGCCTAGGGCACTATGCTTCAGTTAACTCCTGGCCACCCAACCTTCCCATTTGTGTTGCCAGGTATGATAACAACCACACATCATCATTTTGCTTGATGAGCTCTTGCTGAAGCCTTCTCTGATCCCTCTTTATTCCAGTGCTTTCCTGCTTTTAATTATTTCCAATTTATCTTGTACATAACTTGCTTTGTGTATATTTGTTTGCAAGTTGTCTCCCCTATTAGATTATAAGTTCCCTGAGGGCAGGGATCATCTTTTGCTTCTTTTTGTATCTCCAGTGCTGAGTATGGTGCCTGGCACCATAGTAGCACATAGTAGCTGTTTAGTAAATGTTGATTGATTGATTGATTGATTGAAGACGTGTATTCATGTCAAGGCACCTGGGTAAAGTGATCATTTTTGGTACTTTAGGCTCACATCTAAATAGCTTCATATTTTCTAGGGCTTTTTGACTACAAGTACTTTTGGCCTTTAGAAAGATAATGCCTTTTTAGGGATTGTTATCATATTTATGTCACATAGAAAAGTGGTTCCATCTGAAATAGCATCTCTTAAATAGGATCTTTAAGATTTGGCTTGTGTCTCCCAAACCATGTGAGCTATCAGGATACCCATATAATCTTAATAGCTATGTGATGTTAAAAGGTCTGAAATGACTACCATGGGAAAGCATGCGAGATCTGGGTATGGACACAGATTTGGATTCTTTCTCCATGTGACTGGATGGGAACTGTCATAGATTATAGGTCATCTCAGCAAGCTACATAGAATGGAAATGCAGCTTATTATCAGATGTTGTTTTATGCTAGAATAGTATTTTTTCCAGGTTTTCTTACTACTTCCAGGGTCTAATAGGCAAAACATAATGAAGAAAGTTCTATTTCAAAATACTTGGCAAAAATTTTATGTCTTACACATTCAAATTCAAGGGGTTCTTTTATCCCCTTATATTACTTACCAACTATGAACTACTGTCTTTCACCCACCCCTTACCATGTTTTATTATTTGCTCAAATATATGCTGGACCAAAAAGGAGAAGAACTTCTAGGAATTAGCCTAGCACAGTAATAGCTGGTATTTATATGACATCTTAAACTTTGTAAAGCACTTTATATACATATCCTCTCATTTGAACTTTACAACAACCCTATGAAGTAGGGACTACATGTATTATTATTCTAATTTTTCAGCTAATCAAGGTTCAGAAAAATTAAGTGACTTGCCATGGTCTTACAGATTTAAAAACAGGATTTGAATTCAGGTCTTCCTCACCCCAAATCTTGCACTCTATTACTATGCCACAGTACCTTTCCCAAAGGAACAGAGGAACTAGAGAAGGAAAATCCCTTAGAGAACATCTGATCCAAAAACCTCATTTTACAGCTGAAGGAACTGCAACCCATGAAAAGGAAATGTATTTGTCCAAGTTCACACAAGTAGTAAATAGCAATGACAGGATTTGAATCCAAGTCCTCTCACTCCCAAACCAATATCTTTTCATTATGTCACATGACTGTCAGCAGATGAACCTAAGTATATTAATTAACCTAAGTATATTAATTTCCTTGGAAAGTAAAATGGCAATGGAATTATAGAAATTCAAGACTGGAAGATTCTTTAGGTACTATCTAATCTAGTCCTCTCACTCCATAATTTTAGTGACTTACCTCAAATCACTTGGCTAGAGAGAGGCAAAACAGAGACTCAAACTCTGGTTTCTGACTCTCAGTTTCCACTACATTCCCTTGAAAAATAGCATTGCTACCACACATACGGTCAAGAACACTCATCACCACTGAAGACATATGCCATAACATACCATCCCCAGAACCACGGGGGACTACACATCAGAGAGGAGAACTTCCCTGTTACACAACGCAAGGTGAGTATTTCAGGAGATACATTTCCTGGCAAACAAGTACCCAAACTGGTTAGGATATTTGAGTATACTGGGTGCTATAAGTTCAAGTTTGGGATACTAGAGTTGTGTATACAGTCAAACAGGTTTCAGTGAAACAATAACATGTTGGCTCTTTAGAATCATGTAAACAGAGGAAATGGTTCCACTTTTCTGCTGATTAGACACAGTCACAGACCACAGTTATTTGCCATCTTATAGTATAGTAATCTTCCACTAATGCCCCACTTTGATGCCTTAGCACAGAGTGGAACCCTCTTTTCCTCAAAATCTAAGCCAGAAGCAAGCAAACTATTTCAGGTTCTACTGAGCTAGGCAGACTGTGAATAGGGGCTTGTAATATAGCTTGTTTCAAGTTGGAAAATAAAACAGAGCATTTAAAATTTGCTATAGGGCATCAAGTTGGAAAATAAAACAAAGCATTTAAAATTTGCTATAGGACATCTATTTACTTTTTTATTACATGTAAAAATATATGTCACATAGTAATAGGTAGATATACTCAGGGAATATTAAGAGGTCATTAATTATCAACCATTTATTAAATATGCTTACTAGATGCAAAGCCATATGCTGGAAGCTGGATCCCAGTTAGAAATGTTTTTGCTACGGTTGTTATTTTTACTATTATTCTTAACATTTACATCACATTTTTGTTTAAATATAGTCTGTAAAAACAAATTTTGTTTTTACGGACTTAAAAGAGAATTTCATCTTACTTTTTTAAAAAATGAATAATTGGAATGAATAGTTTTCATGTAACTGGCAGAATTGTGACAGGTTTTTAAGTCTCCTATGGACCACTAGAGGGAGCTTTGATTATAATAATTGTTAGAGTAGCACTTTAAAGGAGTTTTTTCATTTTTTCTGTGATTATCAGCTTAAATGTTTTTGGTAAATGCTGATAGGAAAGAAGAGGCATTATTATAAGGACAAGATAATTTATAAAAAGGATGAAGTTTAAGTATGTTCAGAACTTGCAAAGAGGCTGCTCACTATAATCTCAACTGCTGAAATCCAGATTCTGTCCCCAGAACTTTTTTGAAAGACAATTCTCTAATGTCACCAATTGCCTTATCCCAAGAATGTCCAAAAGAACAGGAAGGGCTGAGGTGTCACCAAAGAAAAAGCTATTGTTGAATTTGTGACATAGTCACCTACACTCAGTTCTCTGCCTTATTCCATGGCTAAGATCTCAAGCAGTTTACTGGCCAGTTCAATGCATAAACTTTTCCAAGGAGACAGCCAATACGGGCAGATACAAATAGCATTACAAAGAGAAACTGCTTAAGTAACTAGACTCCCCAGAATTGCCACTGTTCTGCTACAAAGAGGCTTCACTGGAATCGTTTACTCTTTCCTTTTGATGCACACAGCTCAACAACCACAATATGACGGGCAAGCCTAAAGACTAGCCCAGTCTAAGCAACCTTACTTTTCTAGGCTTCCTACAAGTAGCCTCAGGGTGGGAGATAGATAAATGTCCATATTAAGGCAATGGCAACAGCCAGTTACCCAACACTGTCCTACACAACTCCCTGACTATGGTAACATTAATGACTTAGCAAGCCAATAAAATCAAGCCTCTTCAATGCTTCATCTCTTGATTTCTCCTCAGTATTTGGTACTATCATCTACCTTCCCTTCCTTGATGATCTCTCCACTCCTGAATACAGTGATTCTGATTTCTCTTGGTTCTCTCCCCTAACCCTTTCTTCCTGTGCTCTTTCACTGGGTCCCCTTCTTCCTCCCACCTTCTAGGTGCAAGCATCAACCAACACTCTATCTTTGGCTTGTTTTCTCTTTTCTCCCTATACCCATTCCTTTGTCAGTCTTATCCACTTGGATGACTTCAATTCACCTTCTATGCAGATAACTTACAAAGCCATATTTCCAATCCCAACCCCTCTCTTGAGTTCTAGTTCCACATTTTCAGCCCCTCAAATTCAAAATACCCCATACTGAACTCATTGAATTCCTTTCTAAACCCACTGCTCCTCTTACCATCCATATTAAAAAAAAAAAAAAGACACTGCAATTAATTCTTCTAGTCGCCTAGGGACAAAGTATGTCCAGTCACTGAGGCACCTTGGAATGGGTCTCATGTCCTATCTTTTTTCCTTACCTCAGATTCTCTATTGCCTCTTAGGTAAAACACAAAATCCTCAGTAGGCATCTAAGGTCCTTTACAAACTGTACTCCATTTACCTTTCCAGTCTTTTTTCATATTACTCATCATCTCAAATGCTCTATTCTTATCACACCTCCCTCCTGAGTCTTTACACATGTAGTCCTTCAGGTGTAGATTGCATTGTTTTCTCATCTCTTCCCTATGCAAACCCAAGTTTCCTTATATGTACATCTCAGCCGCCACCTCTTTCACCAGGTCTTCTCTGGGATGCTCCTCCTCCCGCCCAACCTAACCAATTGTCAACACTCTCCTCTTGAAATTAGTTTGTATGATTTTGTATGCAGTTTATATTTACCTTTATGCACATGTGCTATGCCCTCTCCCAGCAGAATATAAGCCCCTTGAGGGCAGGACTGGCACAGTGTCCCTTGTACATAGTGGGCACTTAATAAATGCTCACGGAATTAAACTGACTAAATGTTTGTGGCACATTAAATCAAATCCCCAGGTTACAGGTCCCAACACAGGACACTGTTGTCTCTCTTTCCTCCTGTTAGGTTACCTGTGTCTTTGATCCAGTGCTATAGAGGCCTGCTGTTCTCCCCATTGCTGCAGCACTCGGTATACAAAAGAAAAAGGAAGGAATGACATTGCTGAGGCCATGAGCCAAAAACTCCTGCAAAGTTAAAAAGAGAATATGCAACTTACCAGTCACAGGAAACCAGTTAAAGACACATTAACAACCTCTGTAAATAGCATTGGGGGACCACTTTTCAAAGAGCAATGCTAGAGTCAGGACTTTATGTTTAGGGAAATATCTGAAGGTTTCAGCCTTAATCTGGAGTCAGAACTGTCCCTCGACAGCCTGCTGGAAAAACGTCTCCTGATTGTAACTGTACTTATAGCTGGAAACAAGACACACAGTTCAATTCAATTGAATAAACATTCCCTGAGCAACAACTTACTATGTGTAATGCCCTGGGCTAAGCCCACCTAGGGGCTTGGCATCTGCCTCTCAGAGCTCACCTTAGAGTAGGGAGTACATTACAAAGTGTCATGTGAGAGAGGTACAGAGAAGACACCACGAGAGTCCATAGGAAGAAGGTGGCCACACTAGTGGTTGAGAAAGAGACAGGGTTTGATTGGTGCCTTAAGGCCTGAGTAGGAATTCAACTGGTAAAGAAGTTGGGGATGGGCATTCCATGCTGAGATACGGTAAGAATAAAGGGGAATATCTGAAATAAGGCTGGAGAGTTAGGAGGGCATCACCTTGTTGAGAGTAAAGGGCTAAATGCCCCTCCTATCAGAAACATACTGACTTAGAAAACTACTCAAGAGTTTTTCAGGTTACAAGTCTGAAACTCCTGATGTAAGTCATTAATACAAATAAGGCAATTAGGAGCAGGGACAGGATTTTGGGGAAAGAGGATGAGTTCTGGTTTGGGATATCTGCAGGGTGAGAAGTACTTTACCTGGTTGTCATCAACTGAATATTTGAATTTTTTGGCAGAACCTTGGGCAAGGGCTAATGAGGCTACATAGCCAACTAGTGCAACTCCAAATGCTTCAGTGACAACTTCTGAAAGAATATTCATTGGAGGTGCCCTGGGTGAAGGAATTCTGCAGAAAGAAAAAAACATATTGTTATCATTAACCACAGTTTAAATCCAGCAATTCCTTCTAATCAAATCAATTTGCATAATGGTCTTGTGGCTTACAGAAGGCAATTAAAATATATTACCATGAGAAACTTAAGTAGTATTGTCCTCAAAAACTATTTTCTTGATTTAAACTTATTTTTGTGATAGAGAAGGGGCATGAAGAAACTACATTGTAGCTCAAACTACAAATCAATATGCAGTCCTAAAGTACCTACTTATGTGTAAGACATTCTCTTAGGCACTAGAGATACTGAGACAAAAAACTATAAACAGTCCCTGACCTTAAGGAGTTTATATTTTACAGAGAGAACATAATCTGTACACAGATAAGTAAGTACAAAGTCTATGCAAAGTACTTCCATGGGCAGGTGGGTACTAACAATTGGGAAGGAAGGAAGAAGGATTAGAAAAAGTCTTATGAAGGAAATGGCACCCAAGCCAAGCCTTGACAAGTCTCTAAGTGAGGAAGGGTGGGGAGGATCCAGCAGATGTGTGTTATAATTCTGGTTCTGCCACCTACCAGCTGGAAGATCTTGAGAGGTTCTTTGAAACTCTCTGGGCTTCAGTTTTCTCACCTATTGTTGTTGTTACGTCGTTTTCCAGTTGTGTCCCAACTTTTTGTGACTCCATTGGGGTTTTCTTGGCAGAGATACTGGAGTGGTTTGCCATTTCCTTCTCCAGCTCATTATTTATAGATGAAGAAACTGAAGCAAACAGGGTTAAGTGGCTTGCCTAGGGGCACATAACTACTAAATGTCTGAGGCCGGATTTGAACTCATGAAGAGGAGTCTTCCCATAGTTCCAGGCCCAGTGCTCTATCCACTGCACCTCCTAGCTGCCCTATATTCTCACCATAACATGGGGATAATGCCTACATCGGAGGGTTCTTGTGAGGATCAAATGAGATGAAGTATATGGGACCATTTTGTAAGTTAGAAAGTGCTATATAAATATAAATAATTATTATTAAAAAGCATTTATGTCCATGATATGATGGTTAAATCACAAAAATTCTCACACTATAGGAATTTCTAATTTGTTGTTTGTTTGGTTTTATCTGAAGAGTAGCAATTCCATGTTGTTGTTTTCTGTTGTAATTTAAACCTTCCAAAATATTTACACAGGTTAATTTGAACTTTATTCCTTCTTTTGAATACTAAAATGCTCTATCTCATGGTGTACATCTCCTTATTTAATCCACTGTTATTTTAAGTCTTAAATGAAATAATTATTTTGAACTCAAAGCATTGCTGTTGTTGTTTGGTCATGTCTGACACTCTGTGATCCCATTTGAGGTTTTCCTGTCGAAAATACTGGAATGGTTTTGCCATTTCCTTCTCCAGATCATTTTATAGATGAGGAACTAAGGACAACAGGGCTAAGTGACTTGCCTAGGGTCACACAGTTAGCAAATGTCTGAGGCCAGATTTGAGCTTGGGAAGATGAGTCTTCCTGACTTCAGGCCTGGCACTCTATCCACTGCACCACCTAGATGATGAATACCAAGGCAGGTATCTATCAACTCATCATGAACAATAGGGAGGTATGCTAACTACACAAAGAATGTATCCTAGCCAGGAAAAAAAGTCTCAAGTTTTCTCAGACCTGATGATGGACACCTATACATGGTGATTAAAATGGGGACAAATTATGCAACTAGAAAGAAGCTAGAAATCACTGGTAAAGAACAGGAAGTCATAGGCAAGGAACTTAAGCCACTAGTGGCATAGGTGGTGTTTTCATCACAATTGCAAATTGGGGGGAGGGAAATAGCTAAATTCTGAAAGCAAAAAGTTAGTTAAAAAGATGGTCTCAGTTTCCATATCTATGAAAGATAGAGATAATACTAAATGATCTCTCATATTCCCTCTGAGTTCAAATCTATGATGTCGTAGTCTCAAGATGTCTTGGAATGGGATTTGGATTTCAGCGACATGGCTTAAAATATAGGAATATCACAATCAATCAACAAGCACTGGTTAAGCGGTCACTATATTCCAAGTACTTACTAGGTACTGGCAATTAGCTCTAGGACAATAATAGAGTACCTTTAAGAAGTAAAGTTTGTAGGGGCAGCTAGGCAGCATAGTGGATAGAGCACTGGCCCTGGATTCAGGACGACCTGAGTTCAAATCTGACCTCAGACACATAACACTTACTAGCTGAGTGACCTTGGGCAAGTCACTTAACCCCACTGCCTAGACAAAAAAAAAAAAAAAAAAAGAAGTACAATTTGTTGTCATTCAAATTTTATCAAGAGGCCTTAAAACTGAAAATATAGGGAGAGACAAGAAACTGTGTGGATGTGGATGTGTATGCCAGATCTGAAACCACAAACAGTAGTAGACATAACATAAGGAAAATTAAAGAATAAACTAATAATTCATAAGAAACAGCATGCCAAAAGAAAGGCAATAATAAAACCTGTAGCATCAGATATCTATATATGAATGAACATTCTCTGAGTAATAAATTAGGTGAAAGAGAAATCTTAATCCAAAGCAGAGAATTTTACTTTAAAGGTATCTTTGAGATTTGGTATCTACTAAGGTATAATGTGACTTATAACTGGAATATTGTTACTGAAAGTTATACCTTATTTAATAGAAGTGGTAGAATGTATTATATATTAAGAATACATACTCATAAGGAATTTACAAGGGCTTGATTAGGTAAATATGATAGAAAGCATTTGGATGAGAATCAATGGAAGACGCAACAGAAGTGATAATGGGATAGGTATATATATGCTACAGATTGATGAGCCAAAAGTAGAAAATGGATGAATTTGAAAAAATACAACAAAATTTGCCAGGATACACCATCTAGAGATCTACTTTAATTCCTTCTTTGCTAAAAGCAAAGATAGTCCATAAATTCTTGACTTGTCTTAATTATAATCCAATTCCTTAAAATGTAAATATATATGTGTATGTGTATATATATGTGTATATATGTATATATGTATATGTATATATGTATGTGTGTGTGTGTATACATATATATATATATACACATATATATGTGTGTGTATATATATATATATGGAACTAAACCAAACAGGAAAAACTGGTTTTTCAAGAATAAATAATGAGAGCCTTAGAAGGAGGTTACCACTCCATTTAGTATTTCATAATAGGTTAAGGAAGTGAAAGCTGAGTAGAAATGACATAAAAACAAAATTTTTAGGACGGATTTCAAAGAGTTCAGACAAAGAACAGGTAAGACATCATGGCTTAAATTTCTATAAGGGATTTTGGCACAAGAGTAGTATTGCTCTTAAAACTCTGATAACCCAAACACATATGATTCTGAAGATAGAAAAACGCCATAAAGAGAATGATATAAATGCATATAACTCATTGACCAACTTGGATTTTAAAGTATTTGTACAGGAGATGGAAGCAAAGACTGCTAATTGAGAATGAATATTAGCAAGTGACAGCATCCTGTAAGTGGTGCTTAAAACAAAAAACAACAACAACAACAAAAAGCTAATGCTGATGATTAGTGCCAATAACAACAGAAAGTAATTTTAAGCTATGTTGGAGGCAAGAGTCACCTTTTTAAAAGGTGAGGGAGAGTAGGAGTGAAGTATGATAGGAACAGAAGATAGAGAGAAAGCAAAACTATTCCCTTATGTTTTCTCAAAGAACAATTTTCAGAAAAGCAAAGATAGAATAAAAAAGATAACAGATTTGATATCCAAAAAAAATGATGTTAAAAGAGCACCATTAGATAAATTTACCAGATTTTGGGTAATGTTGACTCAGTAACCTAGATAAGCTACATATCAGGCTACTAAAAGAACCAGTAGGTTCGAACTTCAAAACACTACTGATGATCTGTGAAAAATCATGAAGTAGAGGTGCCACAAGACTAAAGACAGACAAATGTCCTAATTTCCTCCCAAAAGAGCAAAAGGTAGATTTTTTTAAACTCTAGGCTGGCATAGTTGATTTCCATTCTTGGCAAAAATCAAAAGAATATTATCAAGAAGATAGTTTGTGAGTATTTGGAAAAGAAAGCAGTTAGTTATCATTAAGAGCCAGCATGAGTTTAATAAGAAGGATTCATACTATACTAACCTCATTTCCTTTTTTGACAAGATTAGTTGACTCAATCAGGAGAATATTATAGACAGTATGTCTGGATTTCAGGAAAGCATTTAAAAAAAAATCCTTGTAGACAAGATGGAAAGATGTGGGCTAGATGGCAGTATATGTAAGTGGATGCAAAACTGATTGATGAATGGATTCCAAACAAAACAAGAGTTTGGCTTTCTAAAACATACTGTCTTCATGACTAAAGTTAAGTCACTTAACATCTCAATGATCAAGCAATTTCCTAAGACTAAATTATAAAAGAAATTGCCAATTTGAATTGGTAGAGCTCTTCAGACTGATGAAAGTACACGTCACACTGCTGAAAGAAAATGACATAGATCTGTACTCCCATACAGTATCCAATAGGTCAACATACCAGCTATAATATAAATACATGTGTTAAAATAAATACAAAGGTAAGGCAGTGATAAAAAGGTAGTTTAAAACCCCATGTGCAGTATTACTTTTCTCGCTTGATAGTCTATAAACTATTTGAAGGAGCTGGGGATATTTTTCCCCAGAGAAAAGAAGTCTTAAGGTAAGGTAGGAGGAGCATGACAGCTATCTTTGGGTATCTGAAGAGCTGACCACTCACTCAATCATAATTGTTCTATTAGGCCACAGAGAGCAGAAATAGAAACAAAGTCTTAAAAGTGGACTAGGTTGTCCTGGTAGCTAATGAGTTCCCCCCTCATTGGAGGTCTTCAAACAGAGGCTGGATGACTGCTAAAGAGGTCACATATGCTATAGAGGAGATTCTTTTCCACATATAGGTTGGACTACATGCTTCTGAGGTCCCTTCCAATTTTGAGAATATAGTGCTTAAACATTCATTATATTACTCCTTTGGAATGAGTATTGTTTTTCTTACATAGAATCAAGCATTTACAGATGTTTTCTCCTGGCCTACCCAGTTTGGAATAAAAAATGTGACACATTTCCAAGTTTTTTTTAAATTCAGAAGTTCTTTCTTTTTGAGCTATCGAAATCACTTTTGAAATAAATGGCAAACAGGGTGGAGGTGGAGGAGAAGGGCAGGGCAGAGGGTCCAGTGTTTGTACCTTTGGCCAGATCAGGAGGCCAGATGGGCTGTTGAGCTGACCAGCAGGGTGAGCATTTCAGAAATAATCAGTGAACCTGTTGCAATATCAGCTGGCAGCATGGTTTGTGTGTCTCCAGACCCTGACCCTACCTTCCAGGATTCTCCACCCAGCACTCACCCAGAACCTCTCCTGTTCTGAGAAACTCCATTCTAAAGACAAATCAATAGTTCTTGTGATCCAGTAGGGGCTATGCCACCAAATCAAGAATTGGGGTCTGACGTGGAAAAACTGGCCAAGAAATTAAGGAAGCAGCATTCAAACCATCAGCAGAATGAATGTTTAAAATTGATCAGATGGGAAGATGGTTTGTTGCTGGAGGAGATGCTATTGGCCTTGGAGCATTCTGCTTCTATGGTGTGGGAATGTCAAATGAGACTGGAGCTATTGAAAAAGCAGTAACTTGGCCACAGTGTGTGATAAAATTCATGCCACCTATATGTTTCATAGGGAGTGTAGGTTTAACAGCATTGTCTGCCTTAGCAGTTAGCCAATCACCTGTTTTAACAACTGGAGGAACTTTTGCAGCTGTGATTGGAGCTGGGATGCTGGTTCAATCAATATTGTATGAACGAAGCCCAGGCCTAAAACATCTTGCTTGGATGTTCCATTATGGTGTCATGAGTACAGTGGTGGCCCTTCTGACTTTGTTTGATGGCCCTCTGATCCTCAAAGCTCTTTGGTATACAGCAAGCATTGTGGGTGGCCTCTCTATTGTAGCCATGTGTGCCCCAAGTGAAAAATTTCTAAACATGGGAGCACCACTGGGAGTGGGTCTGGGTGTTATTTCTGTTTCTTCTCTGGGATCTGTGTTTCTATCACCTACTACTCCACTTGGTGCTGGTCTTTATTCTGTGGCAACATATGATAGATTAGTTCTTTTTAGCAATGTTCCTTCTATATGTTACCCAACAAGTCATCAGGCATGCAGAAGGAGGGCCAATGCATGGCACAGAAAGACATGACCCCATTAACTCAATGATGGGAATCTATATGGATACACTAAATATCTTTATGCAAGTAGCCACTACGCTAGTCACTGAGAGCAAAAAAAAAAAAAATGAACTGATTGCATTTTGATCCATCCAAACCAAATCTAATACTCTTGCTTGTGTTCTTGGTACGTGTATTTATTAAATCATTTCTTGTACAAGCAGCTTCGGTTGAAGTCAGAAGTTCAGAGCCACTTCAGCATAGTTAAGATATTCCAGTATAATGTGATGCTTCAAGTTCTACCTTTCTTGCGAATAAATTCAGCACTTCTCTTGCTTAAATAAGCACATAAACTTTCCAGTTTTTATCTTTGAGTAATTGCTAAGGGAAAAGGAACAAACTTTTCAGTATTACCACTTTGTTTCAACATTCTGTTGGTTGTCCAGATTTTTACTTGTTTTATAACATTATTTAACAAAGACTTTTATTGCCATCCAAAAAGGAGTCAACTGTGTACGAGAGAGCCTCAAGATTGATGTAGAGGACCTGTCTCTAGTTTTAGATTTGGCTGTAAGAGTGTTTAAGTGATTGCCACTTCCTAACAGGCAATAGATAGGGTTTATCAGGTTTAGTTATTAGTGTGCAGTTGTCTTTAACATAATTAGCACAACCTGATATTTTCAGGTGAAACATCTATCCTAAAAAGACAGCCAAGTATCTTTGTAACAATACCTTTGGAATATCAATATAATACTCGTATTTCAAGTACAGAAAAGGCACTTTAGCAATCCACTGAGTCTCAAAATGTTAACCTCTGCCAAGTATTCCTATCATAGTTTATATTTGTAAGTTCTGTCTCTGAATCATCTAGAACCATTTATTTTGAGACATATTTTGCTTTAAACTTAAAGCTTCAAAAGTATCAAATAGGTTACCTATTCCAACCTTGCTACAGTAAGTGCATTGATACATACAGATGTGGCTTTTTCAACATAGGACAAAGACTGGGGCTTTATTTTTTAAAAAGATCCTGTTTGTCATTTAGGATGTGGAATCGTTTTCCTTTCCAACACTATCAGAGAGCAATGTTACTGCATCCCTCCCCAATAAATGCTAAAATTAGAGGCCGAATTAGTTCTGTCTTCATAAAATATTTTTTTATTCATGTTAATTTTTCCACAGATTGTCCCCCTCAATCCATTATTAATTTAGAAACAAATTCCTTCTAAGTAAAGCTTGAAAAGTTATGATACAGAATAAATTATTTTTGGAAGTTTTTTAATGAATGAAATTGAGTCTGTAAAATTATTGCAATGATACAATTACTATTTCTGGAAAGATGTGTGTTTACTCACCAGCTATCCAGAAATAGCTAATTTATCCACTGGAGAGATATGGTGTACTTATTTCTGAAATAATAAAATCTAGCTTGAAAAAAAAAAAGAAAGAAATGGCAAACATTAGCAAAGAAAGAACACATTACCCATCTGGAATATGTCCCACAACATCCAATCCATAGGTGTATTCCATGTTGACACAATAGCAAGCAAATGATGCAGCAATAATCTATTTGATTAAATAAAAAAGAAATATTAAAGGCTTCACAGACACTCAATAACCAGCTTAAAAGTAAACATTTTTATATTTCCTTGTATTTTTAAGAAGAACATAGTTGCTATGTAGATATTAAGATTCGTTGAGAAAAAAGGAATCTTCTAAATCAAGGAAAAATCAACACAGTTGATTTGTAGTTAACCCTACTGTGCCTGAAAATAGTACCACCAATTTTTGTTTATTAAATCCTATGTATAGTAATTGCAACTCATTTCTATAGCACTTTGAAATTTACAGACCTGACCCTCTCTCCCCCCTCAACAACTCTGAGAGGCAGACAGCCTCATCTTGTAGATGATTAAGCCAAGGCTATGAGAAGTTAGGTATCTTGCCCAAAATCAAACAGGTACTAAAGTGGCACAATGAGGATAAGTTCTATATGAGGGGTTTTTAACCTTTTTTTGTGTCATAGACTCCTTTAACAATCTGGTAAAACCTATGGACTCCTATGTCAGAATAATGTTTTCAAATGCATAAAATGAAATAGATAGGATTACAAAGGAAACCAAAGGTTGGCGAAAGTAAAGATATATTATTTTCTAAACCAGTTCACAGATCTCCTGAAATCTATCCACAGTCTGCAAATCCCAGGTTAAAAAACTCCTGTTTTATTTAAAGTGTACCACACATTCTATAGTCATCACATTCAAAAGCTACTGGAGATGTACATGGCATGGAAAGAAAAGACCATAGACTGGGCACTGAAAGGGACTTCATGAGATCACCTAATCCAACATCTCAATTTTACAAATGAGGAAACCGAGTCTAAGAGAGATTATATGATTTGGTGACAAAGGTTGGAAGAACAGAGCTTAAATTTTAATTCAGTGCTCTCTCTCCAAATCCAGTTTTTA
Organism: Vombatus ursinus; assembly: GCF_900497805.2. Lineage (NCBI taxonomy): Eukaryota > Metazoa > Chordata > Mammalia > Diprotodontia > Vombatidae > Vombatus > Vombatus ursinus. The sequence goes on from NW_020951545.1 coordinate 4,315,952, forward strand.
AGAATAAGAGATACTATCCAGGCAAGTCCACTAGCCCTTTCAGCTCAGCATTCTATCTGACAGTGGCATTTTTGCGTGTGTTTTAAGCTGCTCATTATTATAGCTACCTCATTAAATAAGAAAACTATTAACTTAGAAAAATATTTTTCAACAGAGGTATCATCTGAAATCTACTGATCACTGGAGAGTTTTAGTTATTTAATGAGAAGCTGGGCAGACATCTAGAAATTTGTTCAAAGAACTGGCTAACCTTTGAAAAAAGGATTACGAATTTTCTACGTGTCACTTTAGATTTGTCTTCTTTGTGTTATCTTTAATATTATAAACTCCTATAGCACTAGGAGAGTGTTCTTTTTTAATCACAAAACAAATCAAAATAAAACAAAACATACTACATTGCAAAGCAGGCATTCAATAATTCATGATAATAGCAGCTCCACTGTTTAAAAAGCAAACAAAAAACAGTACTGAGAATGTGCCTTATAATATATCCTTACCTCAGCTTTAATTATAACCGTATTGACACTGATGGAAACTCAATCAATGAATTTTATTGGACTATAATTAAAAATCATGAAAAGCTTGTCCCAAGTTAAAGAAATTACATTTTGCCTTACAAAAGGCGATGCTCCATAGATGTGAGGCTCTGTCAACTATTATATCTCTAATACATGCAGCAGAAGTCATAGTTAAGATACTGAGTTAACCTAACCTGAGCTACTGAATTGGCCTCCCATACATAGTGACTCATCCTTATCACTTCAGTGTCTCATGTGTGAGACAGCATGTCAGATCTTTTGCAATCAGTACAACCTAACTATTCAATTTTCAATATTCTTTACACACAAATATGAACAAGGTTCTCTACAATTCCACAATAATAACAATCTTTATTATATTTAAAAGGGATGGGCATCCCTTTTGTTTGTTGTGAATTTCCTTTTTGGATTCCACAAGAATATAATAAAATCATATCCATCTCCAAAAAAGCATTTATAAAAACTGTATTTGCATCTGGCTTTGGTCTACTGTAAGTTACATAGTTGTTTCTCTCCAGATGGGCCTTAAAGAAGGCAGCAAAGCAGAAAGCACTGGTCTGGCAACTGGGAGATAGGGTTTCCTCTTCTGTTAATGACCTGTGTGACACTGGGTAACTCTTTTGAACTCTCTGGGTCTCAGTTTCCTTATATGTAGATGAAGAGGATAGAATAGATTCCTTCCAGCTATACAATTCTAATAAGAATTGTGGAAGAACCCTCTGGCTTTTTCCTCTGATCAGTTGCTTTTAAAACCTTCATTCCTCCTTCATTCCTCTCTGAGCCCACTCTTGACTCTCTCAACTTCTTTCTTCTACCCTAGCCCCTGGTTTTTAAGCTTCCTTTTAAGTGAAGTATTGCCACCCACCTCCATTTGAATGTAAGCTCCTTGAGAGCAGGGACTGACTTCCTTTTTACTTCAATTCATGTTTCTCATGCTTAGCATAATTAAGTGCTTAATAAACGCCGACTGACTTGACTTGTTGACTTTCACACGTATTGTTTTATCCTTACAAGAACCTCTAAGGTGGGCAGATCAAGTACTATTATATTCACTCTACAGAAGTGGAAAGTGAGTCTCAGGTAGACATGAGAGAGCTCCTCCCCGTCTTCCATTTAAAGAGGGCCTAGAATAGTCATCTCCTGCCCCATGCCAGGCACTCTTTGTCCCTTAACCTCCCCATTCCCTTAAGCTTTTTTTTAATTTATTAAAATTTATTCATTTATTAGAATGTAAGCTCTTCTTCTTGAGGTCGGAGACTGTCTTTTGCCTTTCTTTATAGCCCCACTGCTTAGCACAGTATCTAGCACCTAGTAGGCACTTAAAAAATGTTTATTGACTAATAATGGATCTTACATATCTGAGAGGTACTTTATTTCTCCATCTGGATATTTTAAAGAAAAATAAAGAAGAATAAATAATATTGAGAATTGCCATAAACGCATGTATATATTAGGTGAGTCCAAATAGCCTTAGTGCTTTTCTATCTTAGAGATATGGGGGGGGGGGGGGTAAATCATCTTTCTATGAAACACCTAACCAAAATACATTTTGTAAGGACAATTTTCCTAACTGCTAGTTTTCAAATCAACAAACATATATTAACCACCTACTATGTGTATGGCACTGTGACAGATGCTAGAGAGATAAAAAACGATGCAGTAACTTCTTACTTCAAGGAGCTCACAGCTTAATCATGGAAGTTAGGAAAGGGCAAATAAGATGATATAAAGCAGAATCTAATAAGGATAAAGGAGAACCAAGAGAACTGCTATGAGAGAGCGGAAAGTAGAGAAATCACAGGGTCATAAATCTAGAGCTGGAAACGACCAGACAGGGCCATCTAATCCAAACCCCTCATTCTACAGATAAAGAAACACGAGCTTAGGGAGATGAAATAATTTGCCTAAGGTTACACAAATAGAAAGCACCAAAAGTAAGATTGGAACCCAAGTCCTCTCACTCCAGAGTAGGTGCTCTTTCTACTCTACTCCATAGCATCTCTCTAATCTGGAGGTACAGATGAGAAAGGAAGGAAGAGGGGTCAGATAAGGCATTTTGGAAAAGGCAGCATCTGAACTGGGTATTTGGGAATTGGAGGAAGGGATGGACATCACAATAATAGACAGAAATTGGGGAGGGAGGTGATACTTTTTTTAAAAAACTGAAAATGGGCAAAGGCAAAAGACAGGGGAAGTGAAGGGAATAAGCATTCATATAGCCCCTGTCAGGCACTGTGCTAGTACTTTTTACAAATACTATTACATTTGATTCTCACAATTCTGCAAGGTAAGTGCTCTTATTATCTCTATTTAGCAAACAGATATTAAGTGACTTGCCCATGGTCACATAGCTAGTAAGTATCTGAGGACCGATTTGTAATCAGGTTTCTCTGACTCCAGGCCTAGCATTGTATCCACTGCACCATTCATCTGAGAACAAGGAACAGTAAAGAGTATGATTTGCCTGGTGTGTAGACTGGAAAAGAAGGACAAGATGTGAAAGACATTTTAGAGGCAGAAATGACAAGACTTAGCAAACTATTAAATCTGTGGAGTGAATGAGAGGGAAGATTCAAAGATCTTCTGAGATTGTGAGTTTGAGGAACCTGAAATATGGTGAATCTATTGTTGTTGTTGTTCATCCTTTGTTTTTGAAGAGGACCAATGACATCACAGGGAGATGTCTTGACTTGCAAGTGAATTGGATTTAAGTGAGGCAGTTGCACGTCAGTCTCAACTCTTTCTTGCAGAATCATCAGAAGTCCAATAGCAGGACAAAAGTCAGGATGACTAGAAAAGGCCCAGATGCAGTAGATGACCTTGGCATCTTGTATGTCTCAATAAGCTCTAAGTGTTCCACAGTACCTGCTTCAGTTGCTTTCATGGCCATTTGGAACAAATTGTTCTTATCCTCCCATTCCACCAGGGAAAGTCTTTCACATGCTTGAGATAGACATCCCCCTAATTCACTGATGGGTTTGAAGCCCATTGGTTACTCCTAATGGTAATGTAAATGGTGAATCCATTAACAAGGATATAGAAGGTAGGGGAATGGCAGAGTTAGTGGAGTAAGATGACAAGTTAAGTTTTAAATATGTTGAGTTTAAGATGCCAGTAGATCATCTAAGCAGGGATCTCCAAAAATTGAGGGGAGAGAGTGATTTGAATAAAGGTGATCACTGAAACCATGGGAGAGAATGAAATCAACAAAGAAACAAGAGTGTAGAGAGAAAAAGAGAAGAGATTCTAGGATAGAACACTGGGCAATACCCATGTTTAAGGGTCAGTTAGAAGATGAGAAATTGAATAGAGACAGAGAGATAAGAGGAGAATGATGAGAGTACAGTGTCACAAAAACTCAGACAGGGAGAGTATCAAGAATGTGGGAGTTGTCCACAGAGTAAAATGTTTCAGAAACGGCAAGGAGTATGAGACTAGGGGAAAAACACCATTGGATTTGATGATTAGGAGGCCTGCAAGTGACCTTGGAGAGAGAAGTTTCAGTGGAGTGGTAGCAGTGGAAGTCAGAATGAAAAGAGTTGAGGAAGATGAAGGAGTGATGAAAAGGGGCTAGCATGTATATACTACTCTCTAGTTTTACAAATTAATGGAATTTCTATAAAGTATTGACTTTATGAAGCGATATCATAATGAAGTAAATGATCACTCCCAATACACATGTTGAGACTAAATGTTTATTAATCAGCTAATGTTAATTAGCAATCAATGAACTGGGAGACCTTGCTAGCATTGAAACTTCTTGACCTAATAGTTTATTTTAAACTGTGGTCATTTAAGGCTTTTCAAACCCCAAAATACTTTTTTTTTTAAAAAAAAAGCAAATGTTCTTAGAAGTAAATATTAAACATTCGAACAATCTGGACCCTTTACCAGATTCCACAAACACCACCTTATTATGCTAACAGTCCCTGATTAACACAGCAGACACCAAAGATAAAACCCCATTATATAAATATAATTAGTGCCAACATGGGCCCCATTGACAAATTTTAATTTGTCGATCATTTATAACTATTTGCCAGTTTCTTAGACATTAGCCATGACATCTATATACCAGCTCAGTAAAATACCAGTCAGAGATTTTCAACACCATCTTCACACTGCTTTATGAAGAATCATGCCTACAACCTTTCAAGTATAGCCCTCAAAAGAGTCTCACAGTACAACATCTTAGGCTATATGTTCTTGTACTTATGTGAGAAATCACAAACATATGAACAATGCTTTAAAAATTGGAAACATATGTGACTTCTTTTTTTAATTATTTACTCAAACTGTTTCCTGTTCTTACATTAATGGATAGCCATGCAAATTAGTCCTGCCTTTAATGAGAGGCAGACGTGGCTGTGGGTAACCATAGACAACATGGTAAGCGTTGGCAGATTCCTCAAACAACTGTGAGCTTTGTACTTCAGAAATCCTAATATTGATTTCCTACTTACCAAAACTAAATCGACAGGAAGGACAACTTTAATTTTCCTTTTAAACTGTTCATTGAGCTCTTTAACGAGAACAAGCACCACGATGCTCAGCAAGGACAGCAGCAGTGCCTCTAATTGAACCGACTTGATGTTTTCAAAGACGTAGGCATAGATCTACAGGGACGCAAGGACAGAAACACACAGGAACATAGTTATTGAGGTTGTTTGTCAACACAAAGCTGCTGAATACCAAGCTCTGACTCACATGTAGCAACAGTTTGATCAAGGACACTGATCACATTGAGGAAGTACAGTTGGTTATCAATGGAGACTGCATTGCTACTTTTGGCTCCCTGTACACAACAGTCCCAGCTATTCCTCTGTGGTAGTTCTCTACAAAGGCATTGTTGCAGTGGCTGATGCTTGTGTATATTCATCAATCATATCTCCAAGCAAATGGAGCATGAGGGATTAGCTGAACCCCAAAAGACTACACACAAAATAACCCCACTTGTTATTTTCCCCCTTCCTTTGCAGAACTGCAAAAATATCCTACCATATGTCCTGCCACCTCACAGACATAAACCTTCCCCCTCCCCACCACCATTTCCTACCTACTGCACTAGAGCTGGTAATTAAATCAACAATATCATCATTTTTGCATATCAGGGCATATCACCTTACTACTCTATGGCTCAATTTGCCATCCTTGTGGCACAAACTCTCTTCCTTGGACACCACTCCCCTAAATGTATTTTTCTCCCCAATTAGAATGCTTGCATATCTAAAATACTTGATGACAGGGACAATCTCATTTTTGGATTTGTAGCCTTAATACCTAGGATATTTCCTAGCATATATGAAGTGCCTAACAAATGCTTATTCATTCATTCAATATCTTTTGATGTCTTGGTTCTCCACTTGTTAGCTGTTTGACCTTGGACAAACCATGTTAACTGCCCTAAGAATCATTTGCCTTTTCTGTGAAATGGATACCATAATACCTGAACTGTATATCTTAAGCAATTGTTCTGAGTATGATAATGTACCTAAAAGTGGTTTGAAAACTATAAAACACTACAAAAATGGGTATCGCTTCTGTTCTATCTGTTCTTCTGGTCTTCAACTTTTCCCTCTTTTTCTCCTTCTTTCTCCTCTTCTTTTCTTTTATAACCACACATATGAAATACTTTCTACTGGTATTTGTAAAAGTTTCATAACATTTGGCTATTAAATATTTATAAAATTCTATCAGTGGTATTGGACTGTTATATATACCCTTTACAACAGCAAGCCTCATTGAAAAGCAGGGTTTTAATTCATTTTTTTAGATTAACAAAGCAATTAATTAATGCTGATTCATAATTTTACAGTGATAAATGGCTAAATGACACTTACATGATCTTTTGACATGTACAATGAAATTATCTTTTGGTGCCATGTAAGCTAACATACATATTTTTCATATTCAAAGATAATATTATTCATGTTTGGTATAATGGAAAAGTCCATTGTTGGACTAGAAGTTCTTTCCACATGGCATATTATACACACAAAATTCTAATGAACAGCTTTTGAGATACAGACATATTCTGCATAAAACTAGACCAAACAACCCAGTGGAATAATTGATAAATTATAACCAAACTCTAACCTGAATTGTGAAACTTTTATATAGTAGTTTGGCCAAACCCTATAAACTATCCTGGCTCAGATTCAGCATCCAGTTCAAATCAGTTATATAATTCACCATTCTGTCAGGCCTAGGAAAACATTGGGAAGTTCATAGGCATTTCCCCTTAGTTTCTCTACTCCCTATAGTTTCTTGAAGGGAGGAAGGGAAAATTTGTTTCCTGAACCCATAGGATTTAGTTCTAACCAATTTCCCTCTTCTTCAGTGAAATGCACTGGGGCTCAGTACTTTTCCATTGCTTTGTTCCTATGAAGAAACAGATGATGCTTTTCCAAGGTGTGGAAGCTAGATTTAAGTTTTTTTGTTAAACTCAAAGTCCAGACTCATCTGAAATTCATCATCTCTAGTTATTAAATTAAAAGTTGGCAGACTCTTAAGAAGGAAAGAGCCCTACTACTCATCTCCTTTCAAAGAGGTCACTGGATCCTGTGACCTCTCCCCTCAGTATCAGCAAATGCTTTTCTCATCACTCCCTCAGGAGTCCAAATTCATCCATGTTTCTCCTCCACCTCCTTTATCTGCCTCTCTCCCATACTATCTCTCTAGTACTTCACTATCCAGGTTAAGTCAAAAGTTCTCCTCTACTTGCTGCTCATCAGCCATGATTTCCTCTGATGACTTGAGATGCAAGGTCTCCATACCTTAGGAATATTTCAAAAGGGCTCCAACCAGCAGAATATGTCCCTCAATTTCCTAATGGGTAACCATATTCCTACTAAAACAGAGATTCTTAGCCATTTTTGTGACTATACTAATAATAATAGCTTGCAATTTAAATAGCACTTCAGATATTTGAAAATATCTCATTTTATCCTCACAGCAATCCCAGAAGGCAAATGCTATTACTATCCCCTTTAATCCTAGAGGTTAAATGACTTGCTCAGAGTCATATATTTGCTAAGTGTCTAAGGCTAAATATGTCCTGACTCCAGATACAATATTCTATCCATAATGCCACCTAGCTGTCCCATAGATCCCTTTGGCAGTCTTGTAAATCCCATTGACCCTTTCTCAAAATGTTTTTAAGTGCAAAAAATAAAATACATAGGATTTTTTTTTCAGTTCACAGATCCCAGGTTAAGAACTGCTGCTCTAAAGACTGATTTTAAGTTTTTCTCTCTTGAATTTGGCTGTCCAGGATCGCACCTCCATTTTAAAACTGAGATCCTGGAGTTCTGCTTCTGGGAGCCAAGATGGTGGAATAAGAAGGAAGTTGCACTCACCCTCCCTTATTGACCTCTGAAAGCCCAGAAAATATCACCCCCCTGTAAAAACCCTGGAACAGCTGGAACAGCTGAACCAGCAGAAAGATGGAGTGCAGCAGTCTTATAGCCCAGGAAGCTTGGGGGATTAATGGGAAAGGCCTCTCTCACTCTGGGGGAGGGGAAGCAGTACAAACGGGAGGTGTCCCAGCAAGCTAGTGGAAAGCTCCACCTCAGCATACCAGGGAGAGATCCTGAATTCCAGGGTGGTGGAGCAGGCAAGCACCAACAGCAGGACCCCCAAATGCCTCAGTATGGGGAGAGGAACCAGCAGAAATCAACTCAGAAAACCACCACATGCCATGGTATTTCACAACAGCCAAGTCTCCCAGTGCCTCAGCAAAACTCAGGGAAGCAAAACTCCAAGAGGGAAGTTCCAGGCTGAGAGACATCCTGCAGCAGTGAAACAACCCCGTGCAAGTCCCAGGTGAGCAGGAGCCAAAGAAAGGAGTGCAAGGCTTAGGTAAGCAGGAGCCAAAGAAAGGAGCAGAAGGTGAGCAGGTGTCCTCCAGGGGCCAGATTCCCCACCCCTATCCCTAGATCTCCAGTGGTGCTGATTCCAGCCCAATACCAGGTAAGCTGTCAGAACCCTACAGCCTCTAACTGCCAGTACCTGAGGCCCCAACACACAAAGCCAGTGACCAGGCCCTGGGCCTCCAGCATAAGAAGCTTGGGTCAGTGTCCCCCACTCTCCAGCAGGAGAGCTCATTTTTTTTTTTTAAAGTCAGGAAATAAGCAAACACCATGAGCAAAAAGAAACATACAGTGACCATAGATTCTTATTATGATGACAGGGAAGATCAAGGCAGAAATTCAGGAGAGGACAACACTATCAATATACCCACATCCAAAAACTCAAAAGGGAATATGAGCTGGTCTCAAGCCCAAAAAGCCTTCCTGGAAGAGCTCAAGAAGGATTTTAAAAGTCAAATAAAAGAAGTAGAAGAAAAACTGGGAAAAGAAATAAGAGGTATGTAAGAGAAAAGGCTTGGAAAAGGAAGGCCAAAAATTAACTGTTGAAAACAAGCCCTTAAAAAATACAATTGGTCAAATGAAAAAAAAAAAAGTACAATGAAGAAAACAACTCCTTAAAAAGCAGAATTGACCAAATGAAAAAGAAGGCACAAAAACTCACAGAGGAGAACTCCTTAAAAAGAAAAATGGGCCAAATGGAAAAAAGGTAAAAAATCTAATAGAAGAAAACAATTCATTAAAAATTAGAATTGGGCAAGTGGAAGCTAATGACTCTATGAGAGAACAAGAATCAGTCAAACAGAAATAAAAGAATGAAAAAAGATGAAAATGTAAAATACCTCATTGGTAAAACAACTGACCTGGAAAATAGATTCAGGAGAGACAATTTAAAAATTACTGGTCTACCTGATAACCATGATGAAAAAAAGATCCTAGACAGCATCTTTCAAGAAATTATCAAGGAAAACTGCCCTGAGGTCCTAGAATCAGAGGGTAAAAATTCAAAAGAATCCACTGATCACTTCCTGAAAGAGATCCCAAGTTGAAAACACCAAGGAATATAGTAGCCAAAACCCAAAATTCCAAAGAGAAAATACTGCAAGGAGCCAAAAAGAAACAATTTAAACATCATGGAACCACAGTCAGGATTAAGCAGGACCTTGCAGCTTCTACATTAAAAGATCAAGATTGTAGGGCATGGAATACAATATTCCATAAAGCAAAGGAGCTTGGATTACAACCAAGGATCAACTACCCAGTAAAAGTGAGCATAATCTTTCAGGGAAGGAGTCGGACATTCAACGAAATAGGGGACTTCCAAACCTTCCTGATGAACAGACCAGAACTCAACAGAAAATTTGATCTTTAAATATAAGACTCAGGAGAGACATAAAAAGGTAAAACAGGACAGAAAAAAAACAACAACATGTTATTAATAAGGGCAAACTATTTCCATCCCTACAAGGGAAGATGACACTTGAGAACTGTATTGTTACTACATCACTTAAAAGGGGGATACATAGACAAAGGGGATGGGAAGAAGTTGACTTTGATTTAATGATAAAATAGTCTAAGTGGGTTAAATGGATCTAAGTAAGTGGATTAATCTGATCTAATTAAGGGATTATACTGGGAGAAAAGGAAAGGAGGAGTCAGACAAGGATAAATTACATTAAAGGAAAAGGCACAAAAACCTATTACAGTAGAGGGAAAGAAGGGAGGGAGATGAGCATTGTTAGAACATTACTCTCATCAGATTTGGCTCAAAGACGGAATAACAAAATCAGTTAGGTATAGAAATCTAACTTGCCCTATGAGCAGTAGGAGGGAAAAGGGAAAGAAAAGGGAGGGTGGATAGAAGGGAGGGAAGAAGTAGTAAGAGTAAAGGGGAAGGAAAGGGAGGGAGCTAATAGAAGGAAGGGCAGACTGAGAGAGGCAGTGGTCAAAAGCAAACACTAGTGAGGAGGGAAAAAGAGAAAGGAGAGAGAAAAGTATAAATGGGGGAAATAGGATGGAGAGAAAGACACAGATAGTAATCATAACTGTGAATGTGAATGGGATGAATTCTCCCATAAAATAGAAATGGAGAGCAGAATGGATTAAAAACCATAATCCTACAATATGTTGTTTACAGGAAACATTTGAAACAGACGGATATACACAGGGTGAAGGTAAAAGGCTGGAGTAGAATATATTATGCTTCAGCTGAAGTAAAGAAAAGCAGAGGTAGCAATCTTGATCTCAGACAAAGTAAAAGCAAAAATAGAACTTATTAAAAGAGATAAGGAAGGAAACTACATCCTGCACCATAGACAATGAAGTAATATCATTGCTAAATATATATGCACCAAGTGGTATAACATACGAATTCTTAGAGGAGAAGTTCAGGGAGTCACAGGAAGAAACAGACAGTAAAACTATACCAGTGTAGGACTTCAACCTCCCCCTCTCTGAACTAGACAAATCAAACCACAAAATAAACAAGAAAGAAGTTAAGGAGGTGAATAGTATTTTAGAAAAGTTAGATATGGTAGACTTTTGGAGAAAATTGAAGGGGGATAGAAAGGAATATGCTTTTTTCTCGGCAGTACACGGCACTTACACAAAAGTCAACCATGTACTAGGGCATAAAAACCTCACAATCAAACCACTGTCACTGTCTTTGACTGCCAACTCCCCTCAAATCCCAATGGAGATAGCTCAAGGAACCTAAGCCCAAGAACTCTGAAAGTACAAGGTTCACTTCAAACCACCATGCTGCTTCTATCCCAGCCCCCACAGCCATCATCCAGAAAATCAATCCTTGTGGAGATGTGACTTGACAACTATTTCTATAGACCCTGTGTTTTTTTCCTTTAGCAACCACAACTACTGAAGACCTGGAAAAGAAAGTTCTTACGACCAAGTCCTTGGTACCATTAAAGGACCAACAATGGAAATGGATACAATTTTATCCATGTAAATAACTTTGAAGAAGATGCATTACTATCTACTTTGTTGCTTAATTCTAAAGCCCATGAGGCCTTCCCACTTAACTAGCAGATGAAACCTCCTATATGTATTGTGTCCTCCACAGGGACTGTCTTACTCTTCTATTTGTATCTTCATGCTTTGCACATAGTAAGTGTTTAATAAACGCTTTCTCATTTATTCATTAAAAAAAGAAAAAACTGTGATCCTATGGAGGTAATTGTGCTCTGCAATAGTCTGTTATAAAATCACATTTTCACAGATCCAATTAACAATGTTTGGTGGAACATGCCTGCTATCTAAGATTCCCTTAAACTGAATATTGGTAATATTGCCATCAAGTCCCATTTTACTGTTCTTTAATGATATCTAAAGGACATGATTGAATTAACCATAAGGCTTCCAAACAGATTCATAAGCTTCATTTTTATTAGCTCTTGGTATTCTAGAAATAGTTTTTCATTCAAAGTAATTAATCCATAATTACAGAATCATTGGACCGCAAAGGATCTCAAGAAACAACCTATTTCATGAGCTTTCCTCTAGGATGAATTTACTTTGAAAGGAAATTGGGAAAGCCTTCATTTGTAAATAATTAGGATGAGCAGTCATTGGGATATGAGAATCATCTAAAGAACCGACCTGAAGCTCCTTTCAAATTTGGAGACTAAAAACAAATCCTAACCCTTAACAGGCAGCTAGCCTAGCCTGCAGTCAGGAAGAATTAGCTTCCTGAGTTCAAATCTGGCTTCATACACTTATTAGCTATCCATGTGTGACCCTGGGCAAGTCACCTAGCCCTGTTTGCTTTAGTTTCCTCATCTGTAAAATGAGCTGGAGAAGGAAATGGCAAACCACTCTAGCATCCCTGCCAAAAAAACCTCATATGGGGGTCATGAAGAGTTGGACACAACTGAAAATGACTGAACAATAACAACAACAACAAAAAAAAACCCTTAACATTTGAAATTAATTAAATTCAATTAATTAATGAAATTAATTAAATAGCTCCAAACGTGACACCCAGGTAGCATCTCAGATAAGAGTGCTTCAATTGGAGTTCAAATACTATCTCAGATGCAAACTAGCCAAGTGACCATAGACAAGTCCTTTAGCTCCCATGAATCTTGGTTTTCCCATCTACAAAATGAGGTGATAATAGGCCTGTTAGAAGGAACAAATGAGATAACATATGTAAAGCAATTTAAAAATATCAAAGTGGCAGATAAATGGTAGCTATTAAATGGGAAAAGTCCTAAATTGATCAGTGTGAGAAGATAGGGACAGTTTTTCTGGGAGATGAGAGAAACAAACAGGAAAAAACAGCTCAATTGTACTGCATTACCATGTCCCTTGAAAATAGGAAATATATTTAACTTGCTCCTTTGGAAATTTTGATAGTAAACATTAAAAAATCCTCACATTCTCATTCAAAGGATTGGGACTTAAAAAAAATTAATGAAATCAAGGAAATGGAAAATTTGCCTGATATTTGTGAAGAAAGTTGAGAACTTTCAGTATTTTAAGTTGGGAGGGAGCTTAGAGATCACCTACTTATACCCATTCCATTTGACAAATAAAGAAACTGACATGCAGAGAGGATAAATAGTTTTCATGGTTACAAAAGTAATAAGTAGTTTCAGATAGTTGATATGGGGGAAAAAATCACTTTTGTTTAAGGCAAATTTCCTTGTAAGTACGTCTCAAAGTCTTTGGTCAAATCCATCCCAGAGATCTTGACAGATAAACTATGAAAAGTAAATGTGGGAGAGCTTAGGAGGAATATAGCTTAAGTAAGCAATAAATAGATTTATTGTATAGAACAGAAATAAAAAGTTCTGCCTCAAATCAACTCTGTAGATTCAAATAGAATTTTTTAAAAAATATAAACAGCACAGTGATGTTAGGAGCCTACTTGCTTAATTATCCTTCATAGTAATATAGTAATTATCAATTGACATTGCATTATCTTCTCCTTGTTTAAGAATGGGGAAAAGGGGGAGAGCTGGTGGAAGGTACAATAATATGCTTCTACTCAACTCAAAACTGCCATAATAAGAGACTTCAGTTAAAGGGCCAGCAAGGGCTCATGTGAGGAAGTAACTTTCTGTTGTTAATAACGTTAGACCTCCTTGATTGAAAACTGTCATGTCCATTACAAAGGGGCAATACTCACTATGACCCTCAAGACCTAGCATAATAAAAAGCATGATACAAGGGTTGATTTCACCTTCAGTCTTCAGGAAGTAGAGCAGCTTAAGATATTAAGAGTCTCCTAAGAACAGAGATAATTACATGTGACCTAACTAGAATGAAGAGATGGCAGATATAAGGATGCAGTGTTCTTATTTACCTTTCAACTCCAGTGATCAGAAGAACAGCAAGTAATTCTTACTTACTTTTTCCTTCTCTTCTTTTGGGCAAGTAAAGGAGTAAGCATTATAAATAATACTTCCCCTCACTTTCCCTCTGATCCTTTGGAGAAAGGAGATCTATACAAATTCATCTTAAGGCTCAACTAGATAGAAAAGTAAAGTCATGTGAAGGAGTATGTGTGTATTTGGGGTTACTCTTAAGAATTATGTCCCCAACTTATTGAAGTAATTTCTACTATGAAAGTTGTTGTTGAGTTGTTTTCAGTCATGTCTGACTCTTCATGACCCCATTTGGGGTTTTCTTGGCAAAGATATTGGAGTGGTTTGCCATTTCTTTCTCCAAATCATTTTTACAGATGAGGAAATTGAGGCAAACAGGGTTAAGTGATTTGCCCAGAGTCACACAGCTAGTAAGTTCCTGCTGCCAGATTTGAACTCGGGAAGATGAGTCTTCCTGACTCCAGGTCCTGCACCATCTGGCTACCCTTACTGTCAATGCATTTCCATATTTGTACTAAGGTAGAAATGTTTCCTAGTGCCCACATATAATTGCAAGTCATAATTAATTATATCTTACCTTTCTTAATCACAGTTGTTTCTTTTGTTACATAAAGGATGAGGAGGGAGAAGGGGAAAATCAGTAAGCATTTGTTGAATGCCTACTCTGTGCTAGGTGCTGAGAATACAAAGACAAAAATGAAACATTCCATAACTGCAAGATGCTTAAATTTTATCAGGGGACACACACACACACACACACACACACACACACACACACACACACACACACACACAAATACATATAATGGGAAGGAGGGTAGAACAGCATTCATAAAATTCTTACTATGTGCCAGACACTATGCTAAGCATGTTACAGATAATATTTCAATTGATCTACACAATAATTCTGGAATATAGGTCTATTGTGATCCCCATTTTGCAACTGAGGAGAATAAGGCAGGCAGAGATTAAATAACTTGCCCAAGGATACATATCTAGTAAGTGTCTAAGAACACATCTGGACTCATATCTTCCTGACCTCAAGCTGAGTTCTCTATTCACCACGCCATGCAAATGCACACATGTACTATATTTACAAGCCTATCAATGAATGAGGAGCTTATATTGTGATTTGAAAATTATGAAGGACAAAACTCAAGATCACCCCCAGAAACTTGATCTTTAGCATCTCCATCTCTTCTAGCAACACAAAGAAGAAATTAAGTATGCAAATCAAAAGATCAGGAATCTAAAGAATATCTAGTCTCTATTTCCTAAGAAGGGGACAGGAATAGCTAGGTTAGGAACACAAGTATGACTGGGTTTTAACAAGGGAACAATACACATGAAGAGTTGAACATAACTGAAAAGCCTTAACAAAGAAAAAAAGGGCCCCTTGGGAGGAAGGGGACTGATGGCAAGTGTAGTTTTCCCCAGTTGGAAAGAGGGACTGAATAATCACTGAAGGCTGAAAGCTTGGGAGTGGGAGAAGCCTTGGAACTGTTACCCTGGCCCAGCACTAGGGATCAGCTCACTGCAAGTGAAGGGCTCTGCTATGTCAAACTATATATAATCATAAGCAGTTGGACCTTTAGTTCAGTTTACTAATCCACTTAAAGAGTGATCTGTCTGGATAGAATTTTGTGGTTTCTACGTGCTACTACTGTGACCTGAGAAAGTTAGCTCCATTCTACTTCCTCATCCTCCCCTGGCTAATTAGTGCCTGGTAAATGGCATTAATTACCCTTGGAAGTTTCCTGTTCTCTTTAAATTTTGTTTATTTGCTACACTTACTTTTGTAATGGCTTTTGTCTCTTAAAAAAAAAGGTAAGTTGTTTTTGTTTTTTTGGTAGCATTCTAAACAATTGTTCACTATAAAAGAGTGTACCACACATAGAGAAAATTGAAAAGGAAAACTTAACTGTGAGCCTATATGGAAGAGCTTGCTCTCTCTCCTATTCCTCCTGTTTTCCTTCTATCTTTCTTTCTTCTCCTCCTCTCCCTAAAGAGGAGTTTCACAAAAAAGGGAATCTAAAAGGCGAAGGTGAGGAAGGACTCATGAGGTACCCCCAGTGCAAAGGCACACAGATGGGAGATGGATTATCCTGCATAAGTAGATAAATGGGGCTGAACTGTAATTGATCTCATTGAAATATTGTAAAGTTGGAAAGATATTCTGGGTAATTTGTGAAGGGTTTTGAAAGCCCGAAAGAGTAGTTAATTTTTTTTCCTAGAGGTTAGAGTTTATTGAGTAAAGGAGCAAAACGGTCAAATCTGCATTGTAGGAAATTACTTTGGCCACTTTGCAGAGAATGATTAGAAGAAGAAAGAGTCTTGAGGAAAGGAAACCAATTAGAAGAATATTATAAACATCCAGGCAAGAGGTTTTAAAGGCCTGAATTAGATGGCTAGTCATGTATGCAGAGAAAAGGGGATGAATTAAAGATTTGTGGAGATAAATGCAACACAATTTTATAACTGATTGTACATGAGGGAAAATGAGAAGTTAAAGATAATGTTTGTGTTGCTGGGTAACTGAAAGAGTGGTGGAGAGCTCAACAGAAATAAAGAAGTTCAGAAGAAAGGTGAGTGTGGGGGAAAGCATAAGAAGTTTAATTTAGGATGTGCTGAGTTTGGGATGTCTGTGGGTTTCCAGTTTGAAATATCAAATAATCTATTTGCAACCAGAAAAGATCTAATGTAAGAAAGACATTTAGTGTAATATTGCTCACTTGGGATAGCCAGTCTTGGTAGAGGAGTTATAAATTTAACAGTAGGGGAAAAAAGGAAAGGATGAAATTAGAGTGTTTTACTAAGTCTCCTGCCTACAATTTCTCAGTTAAGAATTGATGATGTTACAAGAAACTGTTAGACTTTGACAGTTCATAAGCCATAATGCTATAAACATCTGCTCTAGCAATATAAAAAAGAGATAAAATGATGAGCCCCTCACTTAAAGAGCCCTAAATCAGAGTTATTAAGAGAAAGAGAAGTAATAACTGGCCTAAGCTTAAGTCCACGCAATTAAATATACAGATGAGTTAGGGTAAGCCAATGAACACAGAAGTATGTAGTACTTTCTTAACAACCACCATGTCACCCCCACCACATTTTAAAATAAAATGTTTAATCTGTACTGTCAGGTTCAGCCAATTCCATTCAATTTAGCAAGGATTTATTCAGTATCTACTACTTCAGGAAGGTTATGGGAAGTTGGAAAACAGAATGGAAACAAAAACATGTACACATAAATAAGTCATGAAAATGGGCCTTCAACTGAACTAATTCAGTGTCTTACTAAGACAGCCAAAAAGACGGATCAGGCACAAAGCTCCATATTAGTGTCATCATTCATCAATGACTTGAACAAACTTTCCTGATAGACATTAACAATGGTTAATGCAAAGGGGTGCAACTTAAAGGCATTTACATGGGATATATGTGTGTGTATATAAACACACACATATACACGTATATAACATATAAGTATACCTATATGTTTGTGTGTAATACATATATGTGTGTGCATGTTAAATATATTATTCATATACACACATAAACTAATCCCAATACAAACTGTCATTACTAAAATAAGGTTGAATTGGCTACATTTAATCTCTCAAATATCACTCCTGATGGGCATTTAAAACCCTTCATGATCTGTCTCCCATTCTCCTTTCTAGGCTCATTGCACATTATTCCACTCCTCAAATTCTGAGACATTGTCACCTTGGTACTCAAGAAACCAAAGGAGTTCTTGATGTTTACAGCACATGACATTCCATCTCCCATTTGTACAAGCTGTCCCCCCTACACACACACACAGACACACAGACACACACACTACAGAATTTTTGTTCTTAATGTACTTATCTGTGTATACGTTGTTTCCCCTCAATTAAACGTAAGCTCCTTGAGGATAGGTATTATTGTCTTTGTATGCCCAATAGCTAACACAATGCCTGGAAAATTGTAAGTGCTTAATAAACGTTTATTGATTAACTGATTGACAGAAGCAGAAAAGAATGGGACAATATATACAGGAAATCATGAATTGCATACCCACCCTTTATAACCCGATTCCAACCTACATTTCTATCCTGAATATATATTATTCCTTATCATGCACATTATAGTCCAATAAAACTTATCTTCTTAATGTTCCTCATAAATGACACTCGATCTTCCATCTCCATACCTTTTCACTGGTTGTCCTCCATGTCTAGAATGTACTTGTGCCTCACCTATGCCTCTTAGAATAGCTAATTTCCTTTAAAAAAAAATAAGCTTAAGCACCACCTTCTTTGTGTGAGATCTTTCTTGATTCTCCCTTCCTCAAAGTGCTATCACTCAAAAAAAAAATACCTTTTATTTATTTTGTATATATTTATATATGTACAGGTTGTCTCCCCAAAAAGAATACAAGCTTCTTAAAGGCCAGGAATGATTTTGTTTTTGTTTCTTCATTGCCTGGCACATAGCAAGAACTTAATGCTTATTAACTGACCTCATTAAATCACTTACTAAATGTATAAACACTATTTGTTCAGACCCTTACCATCTCTCACCTCCATTATCATAACAGCCTTGGAACTGGTCTTCCTTGTCTTGACTCTCCTCATTCCTGTCTATCCTCCACATAGCTGACAAATTGGGTATCCTTAAACGTATCTATCTAACCACATCATTCCCCTAGTCGATAAACTCCAGGGGCTCCCCATTGCCCCTACGATAAAAAAAAAATAAACTTCTCAGCTTAGCTTTTAAAGCCCTTGGTAACCTGGCCCCACCCTCTCTCCAACTCCACTGTACATTAGCCAGCCTCCTATGCTCTGTGAAAGCCAAAACAGGCTCTCTTTTGCTCCCTAAGCATTCTCATTGCCCATCTCTGTGCGTCTTCAATGGCTGACATCTGTGCTGGGAACAGAGTGCCTTCTCATCTCTTCCTCCAAGAGCCAGCTCAAGTACCCCCTTCACATGAAGCCTTTTCCAATCCTCAAACTCCTAGTGCCCTCCCTCCAAACTACCTTATAGTTAATTTGTATTTACTTATTATTTTTCTATTTATTATGGATATACTAACATTTCATATGTTTATATATGTATGCATATGTGCATATACCTGTGCATGTATATACATGCACATATGCATGTATGGATATACACACATCTGCATACTATTTCCCATTATAAGCACCTTGTATGTAGGCATTATTTCATTCATTGTAATTTTTATTCCCAGAAACTGACACATAGAAGGTGCTTTATAAATGTTTCTTGATTGATTTCTGCCATCTGAGTTTTTTCAACTTCCCCTCTTCAGATTTGAGTAGTTTCTTGTTTTTATCTCGTATTTCATCTCATCTAAGCCTGGTAATACACTTATTTGTTTGTTTGTTTGTTTGTTTGTTTTTATTTATTGATACTCCTGTACTGGTCAACAATACCTCACTGTGTGATCTGGAAATGAGGATATGCTGACATATGTACTACGGCTCCTTTCTTTCCCTAGAACTGATAAAATCCATTTCTATTTCTGTTATCAGGTACTATTGCAGCATAACAAAAGTATTGCAGTTTTCAATCTGTTTATGCATATCTATGATTAATATGCTTTAGTAGTCAGTGCCTTCTGCACTAAAGCATTTTTAGCAGGTGGGGTATTGGCATTTCTCATTTGTTCCAAAATATCTCACCTTCTTGTGGTACCAGGACACAAAGGTGTACTATTCACTTTGTGTAAGACAGATCCACATGACATAGGGTCCGCCTGCAATTCACAAGACCTAATCAATTTCTTTGACTCTCAGGAACAGTTACATCCCACTAACTGGGCTGCTCACCCAAACTTAGCAGTGACACTAGATTTTGATTCACCACCAATTCAGGGTTCCTTAGGCCTTCATAGATGCTCTAAGGGTATTAGGATATACACTCCTCCATTCTGCCATTCCTTCTCTCATTCATGGTATGGACAATAGGTTGGATGTGGAAGGAGTTATTGTTACTCTATCAAGAACACTTTACCAGGAGCCCACCTTTTCTCCAATGTATTTCAACTCCTTTTAAACTAATGAATTCTTAATGTGTATTTTATATCCCTTAACTCTTTACGAAGAAATACATTTCTGAAACTGAATTTCAGCCAAAAGAACTGTTTTCTCCTATAGCATCCTTTTATATGTACCACATATATTTTTGCTGCTGCAGAGCCTTTAAAATATTATAAAATATAATTTAGAAAAATTTAGAAAAATGTAGAACAATGTAGAAAATATAAGAAAATATTAATAGCAATTTTTAAAAAGTTCACAGTAAATTATCTTAAAAGTATTAAAGCTAAAAATTACTCTTTCTTTAATATCTTGCCCCAAACTCTTCTTTAAGATCTTCTTTTAAAGGTATACTTGATAATTGAATTTAACATGGCACCTTAACGTTAACAAAGCTCTTAACATTCATAATCTCAATCAATCTTTACAACTCTGAGGTCAGTGCAGTTAGAATACTTACATGGAAATAGTTTTATTTTCCAGTTCTTTTTTTTTTAAATTGATACTTTTTGTATTTATATTGTAGTGAATTCTGGAAATGATCCTTTTCCCATCCCACCCCCACCACCCCAATACCCAAATTCTTTCCTGTAACAAAGAAAAATAGCTAAAATTTTTTGGAAAGTGACCAAATCTGACAATGCATACGACATCGACCTAGTAGCTATCCAACTTGAAGACAGGTGTTTCCTTTCCAGAACTTAAGATCAAGACGGAAAGGATTAAGTTATACAAACTGAGTTTACTTAATTAGTGGGCAGTTTTTGACCTGAGAGTTGGAACTCTTAAATTTTATTTTCAAAAAAAAATAGAAAATTCTCTTAAATGATAACAGTATCAAACGTATTTTAATTAAAACTGTTTATCTGGAGAAAAAAAAGATAATTTTACGATCCCCATTTTACAGATGAGAAAACTGAAACTGTGAAAGGTCAAGTGATTTGCCACGGGTCACATAGCTCTTAAGTAGAGTGAATTGACTCCATATTTTGACTCCATAACTTGCCCGCTAGTTTGACCTTTGGACAAAACCATCTGGATCTGAGATACTGAATTTTTTACTCAATTCATATATTCTGGTATCATGAAGACATAACTACACCGCCCTCACCCCCTCCCCAACAACAACAATAAAAAATAGGTCAAGGTAAGGAATAGATTTTGAACCAAATAGCCAGTATTATTACTTACATAGTTATGGCCCTACTCTCCATATATTTTTTTTACTGACACTTTCTGTATTTATACTATAGTCAGTTCTGGAAATTGTCCTCCTCCCCACCCTCCCCAACAGCCAAACGAATCCTTCCCTGCAACAAAGAAAAACAGTCAAACAAAAAAGCTTCTGAGAATGACTGTATCTGACCATGATCTAGCAGCTCTCTACCTCTCTGCTAAGGGGAGTGCTTCCTTTCTAGATCTTAAGATCAAGACTGAAAAAATTAAGTTATACAAACTGATTTTATGTAATTAGTGAGCAGTTTTTGACTTGTGAATCCCAACTCTGAAATTCTCTTTTCAAAAAAAAAAAATTAGAAAATTCCTTTAAATGATAAGAATGACAAATATATTTGACTCATATTTCCAAAAAAAGAAATCTTTTTTTTTTCTCTAAACCCATAACTCAGAGTGATTTCCCCTCTGAGGACACAGATGTCAAGGCAAGAACAGTATCCTCCCCAATCTACCCCTGTTTTAAAATCCTTCCTAATCACAGAATCATAATATTGGAAAGGACCTCAAAGGCCCTCTTATCCTCCTTTTACAAAGGAGGAAAATGAGACTCAGGGGGTTTAAGTGATTTGTCCAAGGCCACACAAGTAGTAAGTGTCAGTGATAGGATTTAAATCCCATCCTCTGATTCTAGAACCAGTGACCTTATAAAAGTGAATGCTGAAAACTAAAATAATTAATTAAATGGAAATTTTAAAAAAAAGAAAAAGGGGGAGGAGCTGCAGTAGCCATTAAAAAGAAGATGCAATCCTTGAGTAACTATTAAATACTACTTTACTATGAAATAAGTCTGGAAGGGTATTAACTCTCAGGATGAGGAGCCATTGTTGTTATTTTGTTATTGTTTTTATCTTCAAGGGAATTAAGTATCATGGAAAGTTTTGAATGACAGTTTACTTTGCCACCCAGCCACCTATCCACATAGAGGTGAAAGTTGAACCCATAATCATGAGATCTCTGACAGCATGTAGAGGCAGAGAAAGAAGAGAGCTTTGGGACTAAGGATCATCTGAAATGGAACAGCTGGACTGGTTAGCAGGAGAAGAAGGACAGAGAAGTGTCACAACAACCCAAAGAGGAGAGAGTATCCAGAGGATGAGAGAGCTCAAATGCTGTCAAAAGATCAAGAGGGATGAGGACTGAGAAGGGATAATTAGATTTGGCGATTAAGAGTTTACTGGTAATCCTAGAGAGAATAGTTCAGAAATCTGAAGCCAGATTGCAAAGAGCTGAGAGGAGGGAGGAATAGGGGTGTATGTGACAAGTTTAGCTCACTTTTTTCCTAGGAATTTGGCTGAGAAAGGTAAGTGAAACATGGGATTATAATCAGAAGGGATTATAGGGCTTGTTAAAGGTTTCTAAGAATGGGTAAATTTGGCCATGTGTATATAGAACAGGGAAAGACAGAATGAAAATTAGGGGAGGATAATGACTGGGAGTGGGCAATCTGGTGGAGGAGATGGGAAGGAGATTAAGGACAGAAGGAGACAGATTCACCTTGGGGAGAAACAGCCCATCATATCATTGGAGATTGAAACAAAGAAGGAGAGAATGGGAGATGATGTCAATGGGTTCTGAGATGTAGCATGAGGGTGGCAGGGGGAAGGGATCCTGCAATAAATATTCTAGAAAAGATGTATTTCCAACACATGAAGAGTTTTAGGACATTAAGTTCCAGATGAGGCCAAACTTTTTGACTCCCTTAATAACCACAATTGCCCATAGGTACAGAATGCATAGCTAAGTGGTACAGCACACTAAATACTAGACTTAGATTCAGAAAAAAAACCCTGAGTTTGAAGTGCTGCCTTAGACACTAAAATCTTGAGGGGGACTAAAAAGTGAGGGGGACAGCCTCCAAGATTTCTTCCAGTTCTAAATCTAGGATTCTAAGAACCACTAAGTACTAGATTTCCCAGTTTCTTAGAAATGAAGCAACAGAGCAGTTCTTTCTGTACTTATTGATTTATTCACAATGGTCCCATGACTGCACACATACAAGAAAGAGGGAGAAGAATGCAATGCTCCAGGGTCATACCAAAGTTGCTGGAATATGCATTTCAACTACATATGTTTGCAGTCATAAAAAATGACCACCCCAGAATGAAAGGAACAAGGGAAACCCCAGGGTATTGTCTGGATAAAACTACAATTTGCAGTGCGAGGCTCAATTCATAAGAAGATGCTTGGAGGAGAGCATGGGGGACGGGTGGAGGTTCATCAAAAACAGCATTAGAATACAATAGAAAATCTGGCTGGTGGAGAATGCAGCTATAATGAGTGTCATGTGGGGAATCATCAATGTGGATGATTTATCATGAAAGACAAAATTCTCTTGCTGTATTTCTATGACGCCTGTCACAGGCCCATAAGACATGGACACACACATATCTATCATTCACTTATTATCGTATTAACTTTTTGTTTGTTTGTTTTAGGAAATGCTTAAAGGGGAAAAACTAAGCTAATATGACAAGCCCCAGATAACATAAACTACAGCAGTTAAATGCTTATATTGGAAATCAGTACCATTCAAATTTGATCAGAAGAAGGAAATATTCATCCATCTGTGCCTGGATCTATCT
Source organism: Vombatus ursinus (assembly GCF_900497805.2). Taxonomy (NCBI): domain Eukaryota; kingdom Metazoa; phylum Chordata; class Mammalia; order Diprotodontia; family Vombatidae; genus Vombatus; species Vombatus ursinus. Next base: position 4,339,578 of record NW_020951545.1, read on the forward strand.
ATATACACAACTGATTCAAGCATATTAAACTCACTGTCAGTTCAAACAAACGATTCATTTGACTAATTTTTGGCTGAATTACTTATTTAGACCTACCACTCTACATAGTTTAAAAGGACAGAAAAATTCAGCAATGATTGCTCTACAAACATGAAAAAAGTGTCTTCTATATATTGAGCTGAGTTTGAATTAATCATAGGATTAAGTATATACCCATGCTACAAAAATTATCTACTACATTTTTAAAGGATTTTTTCCAAATCACTATTTCCAAATATATTACATTTGAAAAAAAATAGATCATGTTATATTATGCACTTCCTTTAATATTGAAATTGCCCATTCTCTATTATGAGTTCATATCTCAACAAGGTTTTCAATGAGCAAATGAATCAATACAATAATAGCTATCATGATATGTAAAACAGACAATTCTTAACTTTGGGAATTGTAGGGTTTTTTCCTAGCTGTTCAGTGCTAAAGCCCCAGACCTAGTCCATACCCCAAGAAGCAAAAAGCAGCCTTTTTTCTTGCTAACATTCTTGGGCTACATTATAATAGCAAACCAGAAAGGATCTCAATCAATATTTCCCATTCTTCCTTCCCTACCCTTAGAGAAAAGCATTAGATCTCCCATTAAAGTAAAACTTCAATAAATGTAAATAAAATGTAAATAAAAAATGTAAATAATTCAGCACCCACTAACTTCAATGAACCTGAATAATTAGACACTCAAGTAAATAACATTATTTTCCTTGAATTCCACTGTTTAGGAGAAAGAAGACTCATAAGCACAGACTAATATTTAGGATTTAGTTTAAAAAAAAACCTTCCCTAAGAACTTTCTAAGGTCATCATTCAGTCTTCTGTGTCTGCTCTGTCTATAACCTGGCATCATCATCACTGATATTTGCAATGATCCTCAATGAAGCAATCAACAAGCATTTTTTAAGGAATTCAGGATACAATTACAAAAGTAAGTCCATTCGTGGCCTCAAAGATCTTACATCCTACAGGGCAAAAACAACAGGCACGCAAACAAGGAAATATAAAATGGTCTAGAAAGTAATTTCAAGAGGGAGAGGAAAGCAACCAATGACCGGGAAAATGATTTCATGTTTACTGTATTTTATTCACTAAGAAAGAAAAGGGCATTAATATAATTTAAAAAATTTTTTCATCAAAGTTTAAAAAAGAAATGGTCTTCTCTTTAACTTCAGTTAAAAATTCAATGAGAAAACTTCTCTCCCTCTAAGCATCTATTCCCTAAATAGATTAGGATTTTTTTATAGAGAGTTTCACGGGGATGGGAAGGAAATAAACATTAAAAATTAATTATTTTAAGGTGTTTCCTAATGAAATAGTAAGTATATTACTGAAACGCATATCTCATATTCTATTATGCCTACAGTAAAATAGCTAAATCTTGCCTCTGACACATTGACTATAACCCTAGGGAAGTCATTTGACCTCTCAGTCTTCTAGGCAATTCTCTAAGACAAGTTTCCTTATCCAGGAGCTTCCATTATCATCCAGTCTCTATTGCCTATTTTATTAATCATTATTCATCTGGTACTATTTTTGTTTGCAGTGAGGCGATTATCTCTTTCAGGACTGGGTATAAATCTCATCAGAAAAAAGAAGTGGCATTATAGTCAGAAAACATTAAGAAACACAATGGCATGTCCCTTTGCAGGACGTATTATAATAGTTAATGACATCTAGTACACAGTCTATATCTAAGATTTTTAACTCCCAACATATGATGCAAAGCCAGCCAAACGAAGATCTTTTCTAGAAAGGGGGCAACTTTTTTTTCTATATGTTTTTGGCATCATCTGAGTTCAAGCTTTTAATAAAAGGACTTGTTCAGACCATTTTCTGCTCTGTCAGAACAAGATGTCCCTCCTTAAATTTTTCCTATCCTTTTTTTAAAATGGTATATTATGTTTTTGTGTCTTGAGAATCTTATCTTTAAAAAGAAGGCCTATTTTGAAGGATGTGCTCAGCCGATTCAAATCAGCAGTACCTGAGGTCCAGTTCAGAACAATATGGATTATGCCAAGGATAAATCTATTATTTGTAAGGTCTTTATTTACAAAAATATATGTAAGTTAAAAAAATGCATCTAAATCTCAGGATTTTTGAGTTAGAAGGAACACCAGAGGTCATCTAGTTCAACTACTACCTGAAACATTCATCTCGCCTATATTGTCTGTAACACATTATTGGTCATCCAGACTCCATGAAATAAAAAAAAAAAAAGCCTGAAAAGGGTAGTTCATTGCTCTCAAAGCAGCCTGTTTCACTTTTGAATAGGTCAAGGGGCTAGAAATTGTCCCTATAACTTTAATCTTAAAAATCTACTTTTCAGTAACTTCTATCCATTGCTGTCACATTCTAGCTTCCAGGCACAAAAAGAACAAGTCTAATCTCATGACTACATGACAGTGTATCAAATATTTCAAGAGAGCAATCAGATCTCCCACCCTGAAATTCTCTTCTCTAAAATAAAAAAAAAAAAATGCAGTTCTTTTAAAATATCCTCATATGGCAACACAATTTAATTTTTAAAAAATAGTTAATTGTGTTTAATATGCCATATGGTTAATCCAATTGACCATTGCCAATCAGCCTACATCAATTTAAAAATGATCAAGCTGGCACAAAATATTTGTCTAGATAAAATATATCCTTAAGAACAAGAGGAGAAAAAAAACAATATTTTTGGTCATTTGATTGCTTGTTTCATGGACATTATAAATGAGCAAAAGAGAATGTAAAACTAAAAGCAATCCCTCAAAAGCAAGCAAAGATGATAACAAGGAAATCGGGATATTAGAGACTCATAACACATAATGTCTAACCCCTTAAACCAGTAGCTGCTGGGATCACCTTGAATTAGTGTATGTACTGACCAGATATGGAAAGTGGGAAAAAGCATTGCATTCTGAGTCAGAATACCTAGGACAAAGTCCTATCTCTGAATTGTACTAGATGTAAGACGTAGAGCAATCCACTGAACCCCTTTGAGACTTATCAACTCCAACTCTGCAGCTATGATTATGAATGATCCATAAGATGGAAACAATCACACACTTATGTGAAAAACTCTAAGTATTACTATAAACATCAAGTAAGATAATGCGATTAAAGCGCTTTGCAAACCACAATGCATCACATGAATATTATCTATTATTGTTTTACTATCATATCATAGGATGCTGAATTAACAAGTGGAAGGGACCTTAAAAGTTGTCGAATCCAAACCTTTCCTTTTATAGATGAAGAAACTGAGGGCCTCTACACAGAGTACATGCTTAATAAATAGTTCTTTTTTTAAATTTTTACATTGCCCAAGAGATTAGAATGCTAGAGTTTTACTTCTTTTAGGTGTTCAAATCCTTCATAACCTGGCCCCTCCCTACCTTTCCAATTTTCTTATACTTATTGACACTGGCCTCCATGTCATGTCATTCCTAAAACAAGATATGGTTTATCTCAACTCTGGGAATTTTCACTGGTAAATCCCACCCCCATGTGTGAAACTCTGCCTTCTTCATCTCTACCTCCTGGTCTCCCCAACTTCCTTCAAATCCCAGCTAAAATTCCACCTTCTACAAAAAGTCTTTCCTGGTCCCCACCAATGCTGGCACTTCTTTTGGGATGTTTATTGCCAATCTGTCCTGTATATATCTTGTTTGTACGTAGCTGTTTGCATGGTGTCTCCCCAATTAGTCTCTGAGCTCCTTGAGAGCAGGGACTGGTTTTTGCCTTTCTTTGTACCCCTACTGCTTAGCACAGTACAACGCCTGGCACATTGTAACTGCTTACTAAATGTTTGTTGATTAAGTGACTGACCATGTGACTGGCCTGATCTTGACTGAGAATCTAGATCTTATCCTTCAAGTGGATTGTGGAAAGCGGAAGTCTCAAGAGCATGCAGAGCTTAAAGATGAAAAATTTCATTTGGAAGTAGAGGTAGTGAGGTGAGAGTAGAAACTATAGGGACAGGGCGCGCCATTAGTTTGTCAGTACCAGCCTCCAGACCTGAGACTCTATGAGTAGGTTTGTAGGAGGCATGTTGGGATAGATGTTACATCACTGAAACCCCTCGAAGTGCAGACCCCAAGGCAATGTTCCTTTCTTCTTCCCCTTCTCCATTTAGGATCCCCAGCTCTCCTCTCCAGAGTCAGGGAAAAAATCTGTTGGGTTTTTTTTTTTTCACATGTTGACTGTTCTTTGCTTAAATGTTTATTTTGTCTCTTAATTCAGTAATTGTGATAAATTGTTAACCACAGGCATTGCTAATCTGGATGTATTTATTGGGAATTCATTGGGGAGGAGGCAATTGTCAGACTGTGTACTAGGAGAAAAGATTTTGAAGCTGATATATTTTTGCCAGTAATCTGCTGGCTGAGAGTTCATAGCTGAAAAAATACAATTATTGATTCATTTTTACAACATCCCAGGAGAGACAAAATACTTAGGCTGGGATCCCTCTAGGCAATGAATGAGTCAGCAGGTTCTGGAGGGAGTAGGAGAGATAGGGTGGATTGGAGGCTGTGACCAGCTGGACTAGTACTTAGACTTTGCGTCATTTTTTGACACAGATTAAGTTTGAGGAAGATCCAGAGGGGGAAATCCAAGAGAGTATCTGGAGAGAAATCGTTACCCAAGGGAATGTTCAGACCCTCAGAAGATGAAAAGTTAATGTGAGTGACTGACCAACACAGAAGCACACAATAACATACATGCCTTCTGGAGACATCTTTTCTTCCAAACTATATTATAATCTCCTTTAGGCCAGGTACTCTGTTTCATTCACCCTTTTAACTTTTCCAGGGTCTAGCACAGTTCTAGTGTTTACTGGTTAGGAGAATTGTTATTTTCACCTTCTTACTGCTAGAGAAAATTTAAGTGACAAATAATTATTGTGTTTCTTTTGTACCAGGTGCTGGGACATAAGGGGCAATGGAATGAAGCCTCCTATGACCCCAGATTTACCAAACAACAACCAAAAAGGCAAAATGAGTTGTCTTAGAACAGTTTTGTCAAATGTTGACACAGATGATGGCATCAGCTATGAGCTATCTCCTTCCATGCTGGCAAAGCCATTTCTCCCAGAACTTTCTGTCTAAGTGATAATCTGATATCTTACAAGGCAGTACAATCAGCAAGACACTGATATTTCTGTGCCTTTGATGACTGAATCAGTGATAGCCAGACTACAGTTGATTGGTTCAACCAAAGTCATAGCCAATTTTTGGGTAGTCCTGGAACAGTTCTGCAGACACACAGAAGTACATTTTCATTACAATCAGTTCCAGGAAAAGAAATTCAATCAGGATCCTGTAGGCTCTGTGAAGGAGTTTCCCAGGATCAAAGAAAGGAGTTAAGGAGAGGGCATATTAAAAGGTTCTGTAGCTACCCAAAGCTGAGGCCCTTCAAAGTGGGGAGAAGGAGTGAGAATGTGAGAGAGAGAAAGTGAGAGAGAGAGATGATGGAAGGAAGGAAGGAAAGAAGAGAAGAAGGAAGGAAGGGAAAATAGATGAATGGATAAATGGGGAAAAGCCTCTTGAACGAGATGACACAGAGTAGAATTTTAATGCAGATAAGAATTCTGAGGCAGAGATGAGGAAGGAGTGCATTCCACACATAAGAAAAAGCCTGTACAAGGTCAGTCAGTTCACGAGCATTTATTCAGTGTCTATGTACCAGGCATTATGCTAAGCACTGGAGACACAAAGGAACACAGTCGCTTCTCTCAAGGAACTCCCAGTCAAACGGAGGAGACAACATGCAAATAACTATGTACAGACAAGACAGATATGGGATAAACTGAAGATAATCAACAGAGAGGAGACACTAGCATTAAAGGACACTGGAAAAGACTTCTTGAAGAAGATGGGACTTTAACTGAGACTTGAAGAAAGCCAAGGAAGCCAAGTAAAGATGAGGTAGAAGGCACGGAGATGGGAGAAGGAATCCTAGGAACAAGGAATAGCAAATAGGTTGGAATACAGTATGAACAGGAGTCATGTCCAATAGGTCTAGAAAGGAAGGCTGAGGTCAGAGCAAACAGGGCTTCAAATACCAAACGGAGGATCTTGTTTACATATTGTCATCTTTTTGCATTTTAGAAAAAATTGGGGGGGTAGGGTGAGAAGGGGGCAGCCAAGATGGTGGATTAAAGGCAACTCAGCTGAATTCTCTCAACATTCCCCTCCAAACAACTTTAAAATAACTCCTCAAATCAAATTTTGGAGCATCAGAGTCAACAAAAGGTCAGGGTGAGACATTTTTCAGCCTAAGAAAACTTAGAAGGTCAACAGGAAAAGTCTCAGCCCAGAGACAATAAGGAGGCTGAACAATTGGTCAGAAAGAGATTACAGGTGACCCTCTGCCTGGCACAGGGTAGAGCTGGCACTAATTGGCAACTCTGTTGTCCACACACAGTTCTGGGACAAAGTTGCAGGGAGGAGAGGAGCGTTTTTGATGTCACAACGGAGCACAGGCCTTGGTGATAGTCCCAAGGCAAAGAGAACACTAGTGCTTATGGCTGCAAGAGACCAGGGGACTTGGTTATAGTCCCAGGTCCAAGAGGAATACTAGAATTTGTGGCTATAGGAAAGCAGGGGCCCTTCATGGGTAAAGACCAGAGCACGGATCAGGAGAGCAGTGACCATACCTCTCTCCAGACACATATGGAAACACCAAAAACTTGCAAACCCTCAGAGCTAGCTCTAAAAACAGAGGCATAGAAAGGCCTGAAGCTTGGGATAATATTTTCCCATTCCCAGGTGAGCAGATCTCAACTTTAACATAAAGTCAAGAAATAGGCTGGAAAAATGAGCAAACGACAACAACAAAATGACCATTAAAAGCTACTACAGTGTCTGGGAAGGCCAAGACATAAACTCCAAAGGAGATAATGTGAGAGCTACAAACAAAGCCTCAAATAAGAATGCTAACTGGACCCAAGACCAGCAAGAATTCCTAGAAGAATTGACGAGTTAAAGAAAGAGATGAGTGGTAGAGGAAAAAATGGGAAAAGAGTGAGTGATGCAAGAAAATTATTTGAGAGAATTAACAGTTTGATAAAAGAGAATAACATCTTAAAAAACAAAATTGGCTTAATGGTAAAAGAGGCACAAAAATCCACTAAAGAAAATAATTCCTTAAAAACCAGAATTGCCCAAATGGAAAAAGAAGTACAAAATTTCACTGAAAAAATATGATTCTATAAAAATGAGAATTGGGCAAGTGGAAGCTAATGACTCCATGAGACATCAAGAAACAATAAAACAAAATCAAAAAATGAAAAAATAGAAGAAAATGTGAAATATTTCAGTGGAAAAACAACTTACTTGGAAAACAGATCAAGGAGCAATAATCCAAGACTTACTGGACTACCTGAAAACCATTATCAAAGACAGAGCCTAGACATCATATTTCAAGAAATTATCATGGAAAACTGCCTTGATATCTTAGATTCAAAGGGTAAGATAGAAACTGAAAGAATCTACCAATCACTTCCTAAAAGAGATCCCAAAATTAAAATTCCCAAGCATATTATAAGCCAAATTCCAGAGCTGCCAGATCAAAGAAAAAATACTTCAAGCAACCAGAAATTCAAATACTGTGGAGCCATAGGCAGGATCACACAATATTTAGAAACTTTCACATTAGAGAAATAGAGGGTTTGGAATATGATAATCCAGAAGCAAAAGAGCTGGGATTACAATCAAAAATAACCTACCCAGAAAAACTGAACATAATCCTTCAGGGTAAAAATGTATATTTAATGAAATATAGGACTTGCAAGCATTCCTAATGAAAAGAGCAGAGATGAAAAGAAATTTTGACATTCAAACACATGACTCAAGAGAAGCATAAAAAGGTAAACATAAAAGAGAAACCATAATGGTCTCAATAAAGTTAAACTGTTTACATTCCTATATGGAAATATGATACTTGTAACTCATAAGAACTTTATAATTGCTAGGGCAGTTAAAAGGAGTTTACATAGACAGATGGCATGGATGTGAGTCAATTATGTTGGAATGATCTCCAAAAAATGAAGGAGTAAGAAAAAGGGATGCACAGGGAGAAGAATGAAGGGAAAGGTAGAATGGGAAATTTTTTCTCACACAAAAGAGGTATGCAAGGAAGAGCTTTTACAGTCAAGGAGTAAATGGGGGGGAGCAATGCTTAAACCTCATTCTCATAAGAACTGGTTCAAAGAGGGAAGAATAGATATACACACATACATACACACACACACACACACACACACACACACACACACACACACACACTCTCAGTAACTTACCCAATAGGGAAATAGAAGGAGAAGCAGATAAGGACGGGGCGGGGCGGATAAAAGGGAGGACATATTAAGGAAGATGGTTGTTAGAACCAAAATAGACTTCTGATGAAGGACAGGATAAAAAGTGAGAAAGAAGAAGAAACAGAAGAAAATGGGATGGAAGGAAACACACTGATAGTGATCATAACTGTGAATACAAATGGGATAAACTCATCCATAAAACAGAAGCAGACAGTAAAATGGATTAGAAACCAGAATCCAACAACGTGTTGTTTACAAGAGACACACTTAAAACAGAAAGACACACACAGAGTTAAAATAAAGGGCTGGAGCAAAATCTAATATGCTTCTGCTTAAGTAAAAAAGGCAGGGGTAGCAATCAGGATCTCAGACAAAGAAGAATCAAAAATAGACCTAATTAAAAGGTATAATCAGGGAATTTCTATAACAGATGACAGACAGACAGACAGACAGATAGATAAATAAATAGATGGATAGGTGGATGGATGGATGGATGAATGGATTGTTGTTTGTCATTCATTTTCAAAGAGCACCAATGACATCAAGGGCGATGTCTTGACTTGTGTGTGAATTGGATTTAAGCGAGGCAGAGTTGTACAAAGTCATCGGCCTCACTCTCTTTTCCAGAGTCATCAAAGTCCGGTGGCAACACAATGGCAAAATGACTAGCAAAGGCCTGAAATGCAGTGGATGACCTTGGAGTCTTTGATGTCTAACCAAGCTCTAACCACTCCACAATGCTTGTTTCCATTGCCTTCATGGACATTGGAACAAATTGTTCTCATCTGCCCATTCCACCAGGGGAAGTCTTCACATGCTTGGAGCAGACATCTAATAACTAATGGGAGACTCAACCTGGTTTAGCCTGTCTACCACAATGGTTTACTGGGGGTATAGCCACTGGACATGCTACAGCTTCTTGGTGCCACAGGGAAACTACATTTTGCTAAAACATACCATAAACAATGAAGTAATATAAAATAAATTACAGCAAGTTTTTCTGATAAAGACCTCATTTCTCAAATATATACTAAGCATAGAACTGAGTCAAATTTATAAAAATAAGAGCCATTCTCCAATTGATAAATGGTCAAGCAGAAAGTTTTCAAAAGAAGAAATCAAAGCTATCTATAGTCATATGAAAAAATGCTCTAAATCACTATTGATTAGAGAAAGGCAAATTAAAATAATGCTGAGGTACCATCTCACACCTACCAGAAATGACAAATGCTGGAGGGGATGAGGAAAAAATATGAACACTAACGAACTATTGGTGGACTAGTGAACTCGTCCAATTATTCTGGAGAACAACTTGGAGCCAGCCCAAAGAGCTATAAAACTCTGCGAAGTAATACTATGATGAGATCTGTATTCCAAAGAAATTAAAGGAAAAGGACTTATATGTCCAAAATACTTATAGGAGTTCTTTTTGTGCTGGCAAAGAATTGGAAATTAAGGATATATTTATCAATTGGGGGGTGGTTGAACAAGTTGTGGCATACGAATGAATGTGAATATGCTATAGGAAATGACGAGGAGAGTGACTTCAGAAAAACATGTCAAGATCTATATGAAGTGATGCAAAGTGAAGCAAGAAGAACTGGGTGACCATCACTCACAGTAATAGCAGTGTTGTATTGATGATCAACTGTGAAAGACTTGAATACTCTGATCGATACAATGATCCGAGACAATTCCAAGGGATTCATACTGGAAAAAATGCTGTCTACTTCCAGAAAGAGAACTGAACTCTGAGTGTAAGCTGAAGTAAAATTTTCCCACTTTATTTTTCTTGCTTTTTAAAAAAAAATATTACTAATATGGATATACATTTTGCATGATTTCACATGTATAATTAATATATTGCTTGCCTTCTCAGTGAGTAGGAGAGGGGGTGAGGAGGGACAGAATTTGGAACTCATAAGTCTCCTGTGCAATTCTTCTGGAAAATATGGGAGAAACAGTTAAGTAGTACAGTTAAGTGAATTGGGACTGGCTGAATGGTAGAACTCAAAACATATTCATTAATAATTCCATGTCAACTTGGAATGAGATGTCTCTGCCCTCCAGAATCTCAACACTGAGCTATGTCTCCAGGGAAAATGTTGATGATTGCTTATTAAGTATGTTTTAAAGGGAATTCTTGTTCAGGTAGAAACTGGACTAGATATCTGGCCAATGAAGTCCCTTCCAACTCTGAGATTAAGCATCTCTCCTCCCATTGAGGCTAATAAAGTTCTTCATGAGATAAATAATTGTATCTGACATTGATACCATTTTGGTTGTGCTACATTTGACTTGCTATATTTCTCATTATGTCTAATTTATAGTTATTGGGATCTAATGTTGAAGCACAATCAGAACTTTACTAGCTGAAAGAATATTTCCTTAAGAAATGAATCAGATTTTTGTTGTTGTCGTTGTTGTTTTAACTTATGAGTATCAGTTTCCTTATCTGGACAATGAGGGAAGTGGACTATAACATCTTTCCCAATTCTAAAGTTCTGTGCCTTTCTGCCTGGAATGAAATGTTATTTGCTACTCATGGGTTTATTTCCTTTATATGTTCCATTGTTTTAAAGCAAAGATCAAACCTGATCCTGAATAAGAGATATGAGAATGCACTTCCTTCTATTCTTTGAAGAAGTACGAGACTAAGACTGGGGAACCCTGAATATACTAATTTACTCAGCTGATATGCTGATTAGGTTTGCTGAACCACTTTTGCCTTTTTATTTATTATAAGGAATAATGGTTCTCTGAGCAGGTGAGGGGGAGAGATATTTGGGGGGGATAAAGGAGATGTAAAGGCAAGAAATATCAATAATATTTTAAAAAGCAAAGATTAAAATCACATTTGCCCAAGTTAAAAAGAAAAAATATGAACCAAAAGCCATCAAGATTACCTCCCCAAAAGAATTAACACAAATAAGATGTAAGAAAACATTCAAATAAGTCTCATCCTCAGAGTCTCTCCTTCCACCAGCACAAGCAAAACCCAAAGGGGAAAAAAGACAACATTCCATTTATTAAGAAAACTTCCATCCCAACATTCTGATCAGCAAATGCAACCCACATTGGGAATAAATCCATTGACTGTCCCTGCAGGGGACAATTTAAGCTTGAGACCCAGATCTTAGCTGGGGGAAGCATGGTATAAGTTAAAAGGCCAGAGGCAGAATGGGTATGTGAAACCTTTTTGGAGCAAACTTGCAACTCAGCATTCCAAGGCCCAGGTGGCATCCAGCCATCCCTTGTTTAGAAAAATGAGTTTAAGTTGAATTACTTGAATACTGAATTTTGTGGTGATGCATTTTTTCAGTGACTTGTGGGGGTTAGAAGGAGAATAGCCCAAGATGGTTGAATTGCAAAAACATTTGCTCTCTGATATAGAATACTAGGGTAACCTTTGTCACAAATTCCATATAATTGTTCCATGTCCGAATTGGACCTGCCACATTGTCTACTCCCCACATCACTGATTGAATCAAGCTGGATCTCAGCAATTTCTCCTTCCCACCCCCGTCATTTACTCCAGCCATTTTTCAGAGTATACTGTGATGCACAAGAGGAATGTCACAATATCTACACAGAAAATATGGGATTTAATAAATCACTAAAGCACGTTCTTTATTCCAAAATCCCAAAGGTCCTATGTCTTCAAAGGAGATTTGTTCTCCACATAGAAATCTCATTTGTACATATTTAATTGTGATCTCATTCTCCATAAAAGAAAATGTTTCATTGGCTCAGCTTCTCTTTTGACGTTTTTATCCCACTTTATTAACATTCTTGGTTCCTGTTTTTCAGCCCTAAGGGGTGTCCAATCCAGAAAAGTGCTTGTAGTCAAGTGTGTGTATATTAAGGGTGGAGGAACGGATTGGGGGAGGGGAAAGTTAGAGGGAGGAAATGAAATTGTTTTCCAGTAATAAAATGCTATGTTTTTAAGGAAAAAAATAAAACTTCCAAGAAGGGTAGTTCAAATGTATTGCCAAACTTGTCTTTGGCTCTATGGTCTGACATGTAGAACTGTACACAATTATGTACTACAGTATGCATATAAAACTGATGCCATGGCAACCAGCTTTGCCAAATTCATTGTATGCTGCTGCTGACTGAGATACTGGCGCCACCTCAAAGAATTCCACATGTGCTAATATGCGCTAGCAATTTTTGAAATTTTTATAGTGCCTTTCGGGGAAAACATCCTTTCCAATAAAGTGATACTTCATCATTTCTCAATGATATTTTTTAAAAAATTATTCTAAAAGGTGAAAATTTCCCCTATTTTGGGGGATGTACTAAAGTATGAGACAAATGTTTTATTCTATAAGGAAATCAGGAACATGTGAATTTAACATAAAAGTAGAATCCTTAAGACAAAAGTATTTTCTTTGTGCCTCTAATACTGCCTCTCATTTTTTTTTTTTGTTATTTATTACAGTATACAGTTTATGAGACTGGTCCGTACTGAGGTTTCTCTTATGCTCAACAGATGGCAATATTCCTTTAAACTGAAAACCTATACAAAAAAAATTATCTAGGATTTTTCAGTGCAACCTAGAGGTCAAGATTACACAAGTTAACTCTCCAATATCATCTCTCTCCCTCCCTCTCTCTCTCTCTCTCTCTCTCTCTCTCTCTCTCTCTCTCCCCCTCTCTCTCTCTCCTCTCCTCTCCCCATGCCTTATGAAGATTAATAAAACCTAACCCTTGACTTCAAGAAATCACAACATCAATGAATTCCAGTATGAGAACGGATCTCAGAAGCCAACTAATTTCCCATCCCCATACATACCACAACAGGAATCCTCACTACCAGACAGCTAAGAAGCAGCCATCCATGTAGACTTTTGCTCAGAATTTTCCAGTGAAGGGGACCTTATTCATTCATTGCCTCTTGAGGTTTTTCATTTCTATCCTGAATAGTTCTAGTTGTTTGTTTTTCCTGATATTAAGCCTTAATTTACATCTTCTCAACTTTTGTTCTTCATTTTGTCCTTTGGCATCAAATGAAATAAGTCTATCCCTCTTCCACATAACACTTGTTCAGAAACTTAATGACAACCATGTCTCTTCTGGATAAACATCTTCAGTTCCTTCAGCTGATCTTGAAATGGCATAGACTCAATATCTTTCCCATTCTGGCTGCCTTTCTTTGGATGTTTTCCAGTCTTTCCTAAACTATGATTCCTAACACTGAATACAATACACCAAAGGTAATTTGACTAGAGCAAAACTATATCTGCTTCCTCCTGTAAACTATGACTACCATGGAAAATGCAAACTAAGATAGTATTGGTGTTTTTGGATGCCAAATCATACTATTGATTCATATCGAGCTTGTAATCCACTAAAAACCCCAAAGCTTTTTCAAGCAAAATGCTCTCTAACCATAACTGACCCATCTTGAACTTGTAAAGCTGAAGAAGGTAGGTAAATTTTATCTATACGGTTTCTCTAATCTACCAGTTTAGTAGCCCTGACCAAAAAAAAAAAAAAAAAAAAAAAAAAGGAAACACTATTTATCCTGTAAGATCTAATTCAGGAATATAAGGTCTCCCATTATCCCCTAGTTGAAAGCAGTTGTTTCTCTTTGGACTTCATAGCTTTTTACCTTTTTCCTAAACACACATTCTAATTTTTAATAGTTAATTGTGCACACAGTTTATCTCCCCTACTAGATAGATTTTTTAAAATGCAGTAACCACAAAGAGCCATCATGGCTTCAGTAGGGGCAAATCATACAAAATCAATCCAGCTTATTGCCCAGCATGTACTCTTTGATCCCATGACACTGGTCTCCTGGCTGTTCCACAAACAAATCACTCTATTTCTCGGCTCTAGGTATTTTCTTTGGCTATCTATGCCTTAAACACTTTTCTTTTCTTTGCTCCACCTGCTGACTTCTCTGGCTTCCTTTACAGCCTAACTAAAATCTCATCTTTTACTAGAAGTCTTAATCCCTTAAACCCTCTTAATCCCTTGTCCCTTCCCTCTGTTAATTATTTCCTATTTATCCTACATATATGGCTTGATTTGTATATATGTGCTTAAGTCTCCCCTGTTTGATTGTAAGCTCCCTGAGGGCAGGGATTGTCTTTTTCCTCTTTTTGTATCCTGGGACATAGTAGGTGCTTAATAAACATTTATTGATTGACTATTTCCTTAATAATACTTAATAAATATGTATTGATTGATGATTTTAAAAAGGTAAAGATGAGAGAAAAGGAATCTTAGAGATGGAAAATAGTAAGGGTGGAATAAATTTAAAGTTGGGCAAATAGTCCATTTTTTCTGGAATGCTGTGAAGTAAGTTAGACAAGTCAGGTTGGAGATGAATTGTGGAGAGCGTAGAATGCCAGGAATAATATTTTTATTTAATTCTATATACAATCAGGAGACATTGAAAGTTTTTGAGAAAAGGGTTGGTGTGATCTGAGTTGTGCATTAAGAAGATTGCTCCAGTAGCTTTGGATAGGGGGGACAATGGTAGTAGAAAACCATTTGAGATATCTTTACCATAGTTCAAATGAAAGGTAATAAGGGTTTATTTGCAAAACTTAATCCCATGCCTCTGACTGGGCTGGGATCTATTCTCACCTCCCCTAGGTAAGTGATCAAGAGGCAACTTTAGGCTTTCATTTCTAGCACTGATTACTCTAAAACTGATTATACTAATGAGTACATTCCAATTGCCCCACAGTAAACCATCTATAGTATGATATTCCATAGTTAAGTACAACTCTTACCGAACCACACGTTTTTGACTAAGCAATGACCTCATCCACCAACATGCCAGGAAACAACATTTTACTGTATTAACCTCAAAACAGACAGGAGCTGGGTACATGTATAAATGGGCCAAAGTGCTATACTCGCATAAACAACAAACTTCCCTTCTCAATATCTTATAAAATGCAAAGTGAAAACCACTTCATTTAAAAGTAATATGAATTCAGCTTGGAATTCAGTCACCAGGAAGCCCTCAAATCTCTAATTCTACTATCATTTTATTATAAGACCTTACTTGTCAAATGATGCTAAGTAGGTGGAATGGGAAAATTTAGCCTAAAGAAAAGAAGACCATGATGAGAGGGGAGAGGCTTCTAGCACTCTTCAAGTATTTAAAGGATTTTCATATGAAAGAAAGATTACAGTTGTTCTATTTGGCCCCAGAGGTCCTGGGCAGGAACAACAGTTAGAAGCTGGGCAGATTTGAGTTCAAGATAAGGACAACTCTCTTGATCATTATGGACCACCTTAGTGAGCAGATGGGGAGAATATGGAGTCCTCAATCTCTGGATGTTTACAGGTAAAATTACCCTTCACCCAGGGGTTGGACAAAACAACTCTTGAGACTCTACAACTCTGAGATTGTGTGGTTCTGTCAAAAATCACTTTTACTTCTCTGGCACTGAGTTCATCTGAGAATCAAATACAATCTTCTTCGCCACCTACATAATAAGGTTATAAAATGACAAGTTTATATGTTAAGGGATGCATTAGGCTAGATGAATTTGTACTCCCTCACCCATCAAGACAACTCAATTCTATGCATGTTATGTCTGCCTATTAGAATGGAAGTTTGCTGAGGGCAAGAATTGTCTCACTTGAACCTTTGTATATCCAGTCCTAGCATAGTGCCTGGAACTAGTGGGTACTTAATAAATATTTGATTCAATGATTCTAAAGATATATCAAGATGTCAAGGATCTAGAATTGTTTGTGCTGTCCTCTCACCATGGAAGCTCTATCCACAAAAATAGCAAGCACTTATAACTTATAACTTAAGTAATAGAAAGTTGACTGAAGCTCAGAGATATTAAGTGATTCCTTTAGTCACACAGCTGGCAAGTGTCAGGAGTAAGATTTGAACCCTGATCTTCCTGGATTCTCACATTCAATCCACTAAGCCCTTCTTTCTAAAGATATCACCCTACGGCTAATATAGAAATATGTTTTACACGATTTCACTGGCATAATTGATATCATATTGCTTGCCTTCTCAGTAGGTATGGGAGGGCATGGGAGGGAGAGAACTTGGAACTCAAAATTTAAAAAGAAAAAAAAACAGTAAAAATAAATAATAAACTGAAATGTAAAAAAAAAAATACCACCTATGAAATAAATAAACAATATATAATTTGTTGTCTTTGGAAAATTCTGTTAAGTTCATGTACCTGTTAACTAGGATGTATGTTTGAAAAGGAACTTCTAAAGTGTTTAAATATTTTTTTGGCCTGCCAAAGCATGTCAGAGACATGACAAAGCTGTAACAGATCCAGTGTGCTTTTCTAAAGTGTCTGCCTGGCAGAACTAACTTATCATTACATGGCACTTAACAATGGGACTTCACAGGAGACAAAAGGCAGTTCTACTCAGCAGGGTTCCAGCAGCATGGCATAGATGTCACTTCTGATGAAGCATAGAGGATGAGGCAGATAAATGACCTATCACCCAGAATTACTAGAAGTCCTTATAGATAATAAGCCATCTCAGATGAGATGCCTAGAAGATTATAGGAACTCTTGGTGAGACTGATCACAGTGTCGCAGGTTCTACCTCTGCTTTGCTTCTGCCCAAATTTCAACCCAATGAATAAATAAAAATGAATGAAAAAACATTCATTAAGTACTTCCTTGGTGCCAAGTATTGTGCTAAGCATTGGGAATACAAATACAGAAGTAAGATAGTCTTTGTACTTGAAGAGCATTTACATTCTAATAGAAGGGAGAAATACCTATCTATATCTATATCCATAGACAGATATATCCATAGATATCCATAGATAGAGAAGTAATGGCTAGGAAGGAGGACTTTACCTAGGGAGTCATAGGGATGGTGAGTTGATTCCCTAGGGAGATGGTGAGATGAGGTGTGAAACATGGTCTGTTCTAGGACCAACTCTATATAGTGCAATAGATAAATTTGTACTCACTCATCAATCAGCTTAGTCCCAGGATGAGAATTCCAAATCTAAGTGGATTATGCCTCAGGGACTAGGGGCATGATTTCTGGAGTTCCAGATCAAAAGGTGCTGCTCTATGTGGAGAAATAAGAGGTGGTGGCAGGACAGGTGGGAAGGTGGCTCATGTGGAAGGCTGGATGGAATGTGAAGTGTGATTTGGTCTGGGCCCAGCTAGATTTGTGGATTAGGTGAGTCTGCTTCCACTTATTCATTGATCAAAACAGCTCAGCCCTGTGACAGGAGTTCTAATCCTGAAGGGTAACTATTATCTGCATGTGGTTGAAACATTTCAACCTACTGCACATGGGCAAACTATCTTTGGATTTATGATGACAAGCACTAATTGCAAAATCCATTATCATTCTGGGTCCATTTCCTAGGAACTGAAGAATTGGCCTAAAAACCAATAAACCAACCAACCAACAAACAGAAACCTTATCCTACTCATCATAGCTGCCTGCTAGTTTGATCTAGTTTCTCAAAAGTGTCATATTCTTTGATGCTATAGTTTAGTGAATTCTTAGAAAAAATTTTTTTGATATTTTTCCTGCCTATAGCTTATCCTCAATTCAGTTTCAGTTCTATTTGAGTTTCTTGGGAACATGATCTTCCATTCTCCACATATAAACAATCCAATCCAATTGCTTACTGATTAAGTACTTGATAAGTTGACTAGGGAGCAGACATAATGAATACAGAGAACTAGCCTTGGAATCAAGACAACCAGAGTTGAAATCTTGCTTGTGACACAAATGGCTAACGTGACTACGCCAGGAACAACCTTTCATTGCTCTATGTGACTCTCTAAGACCATAAATTGTAGAGAAGGGGTACAAATCTGCATTGGTAGAAGAAATTACTTCACTGAAAATTCCCTATACCAATGGAATTACAAATCTGAACAAAAACAAAGAAATAAACCCACTAATATGAGTAAATTTCCATAACCTCATTACTGGTGATCCCATTAGCTATTTGCTACTCAATATTTTCCATAGATTAACTTGACCTATCCAAAAGTACAATGGGCTTCTCTAGGAGGCAATGGGTTTCTCATCATTGGAGGTCTTCAAGCAAAGGTTAAGTTTATCACTAAATGGATATTTTATATTTGTGTTTCTTTGGGGTATGGAAAGGATGAGATGGTTGCTGAAGTCTATTCCAACTCTAAAATTCTAAGATTTTTTGATTATGACGAAAATACTAAAGAAGCCATATGTGACATCTGACCTATGCATTTCAGCATAGAATAAACTATATAGACAGTGCTTTTGTTTGATCTGGGGTGTGAAGTTGAGTTGATGATGAATCTTGGTCTTTGACTTCTTAGAGGAGAAGTTGGCCCTCTTGATTGGTTTTCCAGTTTCCCCGTCAAACAGAAGCATTCCTGGCCAGGGTGTTGCCCATGGAATATACTTCAAGCACAGTTATCAGCCGTGCATTGCTAAATAAATTCCTGGGCTACGAGGTTTTTCTGATAGAGCCTGGTGCCTAACCTTTGCCTCCTTCAGGCTTTGATCAGTCAATTCAAAGCAAACTGCCAGTCCCACAAAGTGATACAAGGTCAAGTCATTGTCATGTGATCTGACACTAGTCTTTTCCCACTTAACTGAAAGCTCTTTGAAAGCAGGGGCTATTTTTGCTTTTCTCCATATCCCTACTTCGTGGCACAGTACTATGTATATCATAGGTACTTCATGACTGCTTTTTGACTTGACTCATCAGCACTTTGAAAGTATAATCCTCTATATAGGGCATCTCCCAGAAGACAGTCTCCAGTCTGTTGAATTAAAGTCTTGCAGATGATTAAGATTATATGCTGGCATTAATTTCCACAGTCCATGTGACATCCACCCGTAACAATGACTTTAAAGAACAGACTGACCAATGATAGGTTTATTGCTCAAACCTGCTTTATACATTTTAAATGCTTATAAGATCAATCTAGAGCTAGAAGGTTCCTCCAAGGCTGAGTAGCCCAACCCCTTCCACTTTATAGCTGAGGACACTGAGGCCCAAGGGGTTAAGCGATTTGCCCAAAGTCACACATGTAGTATAACAACCAAGGCAGAATCTGACTGCAAGTTCTCAGGCTCCAGAGTCAGGTTTCATTGCACAACCACTGTTGAACCCAAGAATGACATCATGAAATAATCCTTAACATCACTAGCAGACCTGGGCTTAGGCAGTTACCAGGCAAGTTTGGCTGACCCCAAAAGTTTCCTTGACTATACTTTCACTTACTCAGCAGGTGCCACAGTGAGGGAAAATTATGAACTCCGGGCGAGTCATGGTTCTTTAAGTCAAATTCCATGAGAAAATTAGATCAATGCACAAAAACCTAACAACCCTTCTGACCCTCAGGGCCAGGTGGTTTGTTGCTTAATTGGCTGTCTGAAGATGGGGTTCCTTCTGCCGATGTTTTACCAGGGTTCTGGCCGAAAGTCATGGGAAGGATTTTATATGGCATATGGTTTTGTTAGGAAACTGGGTCAGTCTTGGGTTAGATGGTTAAAGAGTGAATTTAATAGCATGTTTGATTCAGCAAAAGAAAAACAAAAGAGTCATTTGCTCTTATCCTTGCCCAATTATGGTATGGTTTTAGTTTGTCTTGTAAGTGATTAATTTTAAATTAACTATTTCTCATTCTAAATTGTATTTCAAAAACCATAGAATACCTGATTTGAATAAAGGTATCTAGAGAGACAGTTTAGCATAGTAGATAGTGCTGAACTTGTAGTTTGGGATTCCTGAACTTGATCCTGCCTCTAGTACTTAAGAACTATGTGACTCTGGACAAAGCCACTTAAACTCTTTGAACCTCAGTTTCCTCAACTATAAATTAGAAAAATAATAATTATAACACCTACTTTGAAGAGTTTCTGTAAAACTCCAATGAGATGATGCATGCAAAAGCCCTTTGCAAACCTTAAAATACTATAGAAATACCAGTATTAATTATTATTGTTAATATTATTAATTAATAATTTATTATTTATATATTAATTATTAATTAATAATAATATTGTTTCACAATGGAAAAAATACTGAACTTAAAGCCATGGGATCTGAGTTTGAATTCTGGTTCTGTCACTTCCTGTGAGACCTTAGACAAGCCATTTAATTTCAGTAGGCCTCAGTTTCCTCATCAATAAAATGAGGGGGTTGAACTAGATGACCTCTGGGGTCCCTTCCAACTCTAGATTTGTGATTCTAACATAAATATAAACCATATTATTCTCGCTAAATTGAAGGTGAAAAGAAAACAAACCAAAAAAAAAAAAAGGAAAGGAAAAGGACAAGACAAACTCACATAAAAGAATCCCAATGGTCCTGAGATATAAGGCATTTTCATTCCAAGGAGATACTTGACTTGTGAGGTCACAACATGGGTGGCAGCTCCAGTTGTCATTGCACTGATCACGGGCTCTGTTAGCAAGAAAGTGGCACTGCCCAGGTGAAGCACAAACATGGCGACCTAGGGAACCAAACACAGGCAGGCATCATCTGCAAGTCCATTCAAACGCATTGCTCCTGAGCTCCTAAAGTGATCATGTTACTAGGAAGCACCAGGCTATCCACAAGGAATAGGAAGATCCATTCACGAACAGAAAGCTCCCTTTGTCAGAAACCCACATCAGTGCTGATGTGACATGAAACACACTGTACCAATTTGTTTTATGCTTGCTCCTAAACAAAGTTCCCAAGCCTTTTAAACAAAATTAGGTGCAAAAAGAAAGTTCAGTTAAAGTTGTCAAATTTCCTGATTTTGAAATAGAGCCAATCCTAAAAAAAACTTTTTAAAGACACGTCCACATACATAACAATAGCAATAGTACATAAAAATTATATATTATTCTGGGAAACCAAAAGATAAGGAAATTGCCAGCAACCCACTGGTAATGATGAGCCTAATTCATTCCTTCACATCTGGTGGGCTTGAGTCTTCCCAGGCACGAAGGAAAGAAAGGGATCTTTTGAGACCCTCTAAGATTTGGAGACATAAGTCCCAGCTGTTTTGACTCTGTTCCCTCTGACAGCAGCTGAAAGAAGACTTCTTCTTGGAGTTGATATTCTGAGTAGAAACGCGCAAGAGAGAGGGAAAGAGCCTTTGGTAGAGAAGACAAAGATTATGGAAGAATCACTATAGAAACAGTGCTCTCCAAATCTGTCCCTCCCTTAACACTCCCAGCATTACTCCCCAGTCAAATCCACACAAATATATTAACATATGGGTGAAGCAGTAGTGCACAGAGTCCTGAAAAAGCTTCTTCTCCTATATCTCTATTCCCTCCTTTGAAGAGTTCATCCACTGTGGGAAAACACAGGCTGATGCCCTATCTCTGCCAGAAAAAGAGTGTGCCTCACTGTGTCTTAACACATATTTTTGTTTTTCTGTCATTTAAGTCGTGTCTGACTCTTCGTGACCCCATTTGGGGTTTTCTTGGCAAAGATACTAGAGTAGTTTGCCATTTCCTTCTCCAGCTCATTTTACAGATGAGCTGAGGCAAACAAGCTTAAGTGACTTGCCCAGGGTCACACAGCTAGTAAATGTCTGGTCAGATTTGAACTCAGGAAGCTGAGTCTTCCTGACTTCAGGCCGGATACTTTATCCACTGTGCCACTGCCCCATCTTAACACATATAGAACATTCCATTTTCTAAGAATTTTGTCAACATCAGCATATGATTACAATACATTTGAATTACAGTGTATGAATATTTCCCCAAACACTTGTGAATAAGAATTTGTTTCATTTTTTAAAATTTGCGTTTCCAGCACCTAGCACAGTGCCTGATCCACAACAGAAAATAAATACTTACTGATTTACTGATTGATATCACATCCAATAATTATCTTATGTGTTGACTTCATAGCACAAGGAGAAGACAGGTAAGCCATTCAGATAACTAATCCAGAATCTTAGAACTGGAGGCTACATTTTGAGTCATCTTTCTAACCTCTGATCAGAGGTAGAAATACTGTTCTGCATCAACACTCTCTACCTCCTGACAAGCAAGCATTCTCTGAACACTTCTAGGTATTGAAAATTATTACCTTACAAAGCAGTCTGCTTAATTTTTGTAGAGATCTAATTATTAGAAATTAGAAAATAACTTTGTTGGCTCTGACTTTGCTTTCTGGAGTCACATAGAATAAAGCTAATCCCTGTTCCATATAAAAGCTTTTCACATATTTGAAGGCAGCTATTATATGTTCTTTCTTCTCTTTTCCAGACTTATTTCCAGACACTTCTATTGTTCCTTGTATAAATGGTTAAAAGCCCTTCCTAGATTTATATCACCTGTAAATTTGATAGGAACATAATTAATCTTTTCCCAAGTCAATGATGTGTATGTGAGAAAAGGGGGGGGGGAGAAGAGAGGGAGAGAGAGCAGGAAGACGAGAAAGAAAAGGATAAGACCAAGGAAACAGCCCTGCCATATGCCATTTAAGACAACTCTCTACGTTCACATGAATCCATAAATTAATACTATTTGGTAACGGTTGTACAAGCAGTTATGAATTCATGTTACCATAATAACACTGATCTCATGTCTTTCACTTTGTTTGGAAAGATAATATTAGGAACTTTATCAAATGTCTTGCTAAAATTATGATGCACTGCTTTCAGCATTGCTCTGTTCTATCAATGAAAAAAAGAAAAACAATTTTTAAAAAAGAAATGAGATTAAATTAGCACAACTGTTTCTTTAGCATTCTCCAAATGCCAAATAATCTGTTCTACAGTTTTACCAGGAATCAATGTTAAGTCTGATAGTCCACAGTTTTCTGGGATCTACCTTTCCCCTCAGGATAATAACTGCTCAGTTCTATCTTCCAGACCTTCTATTTGCCATGCTTCCTCAAAGATTATTGAAAGTAGAATTGCACAACGTCAAAGTTGGAAGAAATCTCAAAGATTATCCAATAAACTTACAGCTCAACAAAAATGCCCTCTACCACACAGCCAGACTTTGTTTGAAAACCGCCATTGGGAGGAAACCCATTATCTTTGGAGGCAGCCTAAATTCATTTTTGAATAGCTCTAATTATTAGAAAAACTCTTTTCCTAAACCAAGCTTTAACTTACTTGCTTCTTTGAAATTTTTACTGATTCCTTCCATTCCTGTTTTCTGGAACCAAAAAGAGTAAGTTTAATCCCTCTTCCAAGTGTCATCCCTTCAAACATATGAAGACAGCTATTATGCCCCACCCCTAAATTTTTTTCCAGGCTAAACATTCTCAGTTCCCTCAATTAATCTTACTATAGCATAATCTTGAGGCTCTTGCCCATTCCAATCATCCTCTTCTGGGAAGTCTCCAGCTGGTGAACATTCTTCCTAAAATATGGTACCCAGCACTAAACACAACACTCAAAAAGTAGTCTGACCAGGGAAGGCTACATTGGAACTGTCATCTCCCTAGTCTCAAACCAAAGCTCCCTGAGATTATGTGCCTCTTATGGGCTGCTATATCGATCAACCAATCAATCAATAAACACTTATTAAGTACCTATGTGCCAGGTACTGTGCTAAGCATTGGGGACACAAAAAAAGGCAAAAGGCAATCTTTGCCCTAAAGGAGCTTACAATCTAATTCAGTAGAAAGCAATTCAGCAACTACATTTCTTTCATTATTCTATTAGTGTTCTATATGAATGGGTAATTTGAAATTGGGACCAGAAACAATGAGATGAGGAGTAAGTCATTCAGCATCTAAGCCAACAGATTTGAACTCACTTCAACTATTCCATTACTATTTATTAATCTTGACTTTCAGTTCCCATTTCACTATATTTGTTATATATTTACATTGATTATCAATTTCCTTGACACAGAATATAGTAGCAAAATCAGGGTTCAATTTTTTTTAATTTGTTAAAATCACACCAGTTAGAAGAAGCAATAAATGTATCTTTCCCTTGTTCTTTTCTGCCCTGAACATACCTAACAAATTCCTTTTTATTGTGCTTATCATAAGCTCATTCAAGAGTTTTGTCACCCTAATATACCTAATATGTTATAACATCTAATAATGTTTTTTAATAATACAATAATACCTAATAACATGTTGTAAATCACATCACATATTTGTTCTTATATTCTTTATATTTCCCTACTTTCATCATTGAGGATAACAGGATAGATTTAGATCTGGAAGGGACCATAGAGGCCATCTGTCCAAGCCCTTCATTTCAAGAGTGAGGAATGGGATCAGTAGAGGTAAAGTCACTTGGCTGATATCACAAAGGTTGACAGGAGCAGAAGCAGGATTCAAACTCAAGTGCTTTAATTCCAAATCCAGCACTCCCCACTGCATTCAAACACTGGAAGTACCTTTTAGTCCTGTGGCTTTGGTTTGACTGTTCTTCCCAGAGCTTCCGTTTAAAGAAGACCCAGACCAGCCCTGTCTTCATTCCTCTCCAGGCTGCACTTCTGACTTTCTCCCAGAATTTTTCTCCCATGCTTCCACACTGGGTACCTTACTTCCTCCCTGCTTTTCATCTTCTTATTATATATTATCTTCCTCCATTAGAATGAAGGACTGCCCCTTAAGGGCAAAAAATGTCCTACTTTCTGTTTGTATTAGTATCCCCAATGCTTAGCCCATAATAAATGCTTAATAAATGTTTACTAACTGATTTTGTTGATTATATCTGAGCACATTAGAGAGTTTCCTATGCAGCCACAATGGTTTCTTTTAATACTTATCTTTTAAATCTTCATTAGGATCATTTGAGCTTTTCTCATCACATCATCTTTGAGATCTTTCCATAATTCTTGAGACTATAACCATAGCATCATTTCTTTAAATGTCCATTTTCAAAATCTAGAATATCTTTCTATTTAGCTATGTTTCCTTATTCGGTCATCATAATCTCTGGGATAAAATGGTCACTTTCTTCTAAGGTTCCTGTCACTTCCACCTTACCAAATAGCTCTTCTTGGTTTATTGTGACTGAGTCCATTTGTAACTTCCTTTAACTTCTTGAGAAATAAAATTAATAGCAAAGCAACTCAATTTCTTGAGCTCTCAGTGCCTCAACAGAATGACAATATATGTCTGAAGAGTTGAAAGGCTCAATCATTACTAAAACTTGCATTTTTAGGATCTAAATCTGGATCAGAAAGGCATTGACAATCTGTATACAATATCAGAAAAATGCCATTCCTGTTTCTCATTCCTTTTTATCTTCATCTGAATGTCTTATATACAGGTGCTTGCCTTCAAAACATACAACGCTGCTCAATTGCCTCTCCTATGTTTCTTTTCAACCCTAGGTTATGCAAAGAATCTATGATTTCTTCAGCATGGTGAACTGCTGGTTTGGAAGCTTCCTGCACCAAGACACATTGCAATTTATCTATGATTTATTAAATTAGGCTGAGGTACATTGCCTCACATACCTATCCTCAAGCACAGGGCCTTAAGAGGGTAGCTGGATTCAAAGAACTAATAAGTGCTAGAGGCAGATTTGCTCCTAGGCTTTACTGACTCCAAGGAGAACATTCTATACATGACATCATTTCACCTGTTAAAGCATACCATACCTTACCATTATCATATTCTATTCAATAGGCAGGCGGGTAGCACATTAGATAGATCCCTGGGCCTGGAGTTGGAAAGACCCAAGTTTGAATCTGGCCTCAAATATTAACTGCATGACCCTGGACAAGTCACTTAATCTCTGGCTCAGATTCCTCATTTGTAAAATGGGAATAATAATATACCCTGCCTCCCATGGTTGTTGTGAGGATTGAATGAGATAATAACTATAAAACACTTAGCAGGGTGAAGAACAAGGAGAAAAATGCCAAGATAAATATATAAAATCAGATACCATAAAAGACGACAAATGTGACATGAAAAACATAATAGTAGAAGAGAAAGATGTTGGAAGAGAAAAGAACTGGAATGATGCTTCTGGTTATGCCTAACTGCACCAGTGGAGAGAATAAAAATAATAAACATGATGAACTTGTTTTTATTTTTTATAATTAAAACTTGATTTTATCAATAACTTTCAATTTTATACCTTCATTCCTAAAGATATTCCTTTTCCTTTGTGAAACATCATTTATAACAGAATTTTTTTTAAAAAAAGAGCGTAAAAAAGCAGTTCAGAGAAACTAACCAACACATCAACTGAGTAAGAAAACATTTGTAATGTACCTCAACCATAATCCCCACTTCTGCCATAAAAGGAGGGAGGTGCATAATGAATTTCATGACAGGTGATATAATCAGTGCTATATAAATGCTATATAAACAGGTGCTATATAAATATTAGCCATCCTCATCATCATTGTTAAGAGGAGGTCCATCATATCAAGTATTGCTGAGATTTATAAATGTTACATTTGTTGTTGTTGTTGTTCAGTAGATTCAATTGTGTCCGACTCTTTGTAACCCCATTTGAGGTTTTCTTGGCAAAGATATTAGAATGGTTGCCATTTCCTTTTTCAGTTCATTTTACAGATGAGGAAACTGAGGCAAACAGGATTAAGTGACTTGCCCAGAGTCACACAGCTAGTAAGAGTCTGAGGCCAAATTTGAGTTCAGAAAGATGAGTCTTCCTGACTCCAGGCCCAACACTCTATCCACTATACTACCTAGCTGACCCTAATGATGCATTTACCTTACATTAAAAAATTCAAAATCACATTCCTCAGTGGATAAGTAGTAAAAAGATATGAACAAATGGTTCACAAAAGAATAACTGGAAACTATTAGCAACCATATAACAGATTTCTCCAAATAACTAATAATAAAAAAAATTCAAATCAAAATAACTTAGGTTTTTCCTCACACAAAGAAAATTGGGAAAGATGACAAAAAGATGGAGTTAGTCTATGTGGAAAGGCAGACATCCTGATAAATACATTGTTGGTAGAGTTGTGAATTGATCCAACTATTCTGGAAGGCAACTTGGAGTTACTCTAATAAAGTGACTAAAATGTCCATACATACACTTCGACTCAGAGATTTAACTGTCAGGCATACTACCATGAGGATTTAGACAAAAATCAAGATTCCATATATAACAAAATATTTATAGCAGTACTTTTTGTAACAGCAAAACATTGCAACACAGTGGATGTCTATGGGGAAATGGCTCAACGAATGGAGGTGCATTACTGTAATGGCTACTGATACTCTATAAGCAATTATTAATATGGAGAATTCAGAGAAGCATTGGAGAACTTACGTGAACTTATGCAAACAGCAATAGGCAGAATAGGAAAACAGAAATGGGACATTATGGTTGAGGTGCATTACACATATTGTCTGACTCAGCTGATGCATTGGTAGTTTCTCTAAACCGTTTTTTTTTTTTTAATTTCTTTTTTTTTTAATTGTTACAAAGGAGAGTTCACTGGATAGAAAAGGAAAAGCAGTATCTTCAGGAATGAAGGTAGAAAACCCAAAGTTACTGATAAAATTAATTTTAATTTTTAAAAATTCCATCATGTTTATTATTTATACTCTCTTCGCTGGTCCAAGTAGGCATTTAAAAACCAGAAATATTATTCTAGTTCCTTTTGTTCCCCATCATCCTTGTCTTCCTCTATGGTGATCTTCAGGTCACATTTGTTGTCCTTTATGGTATCTAGGTGGATAGATTTATCTTGACACTTCTCTCAATTTTTTATTTAAAGTCTTGTTACTCTGGTTGGGAGGTTTAAGCCAAATATGTTTTTCTGGTCCTCATGAGACATGCTCCTTCCTTACTTAAGAGCCTATCATTCTGTAATCTTGTACTATAGTCCTGAAAACCAAATCCCATTCATTGATGCTATCTATATATTTAGCTAATGGTTCACTTTACATATCTTTCTTTCTGACCTAATGTCTCAACCTCTTGCTAGAAGAAGAATCGAATATAACTTTTACTCCTGCATCCATTACAAAATTCTTCCTCTCTGGAAGTCTTCCAAAGGACACTGGATGGCCACTTGATGGAGAATTCGTAAAAGGGATTATTGTTTCAGCATAGGCTTGTTCCTCTCAATTCTGAGATCCTTTGGTTTCCTGATCTGGACTTCAAAAATCAAATATATTTTGAGTCAAAAGACCTAAATATGTGTGTATACACATACACACACACGCACGTGTGTGTGTGCACATATATAGCCTTACAATTTATACAATTCTTTCCTCATAGCTAACATGTGTTAATAATATCTTTATTTTACAGATGAGGAAACTGAGGCAAATAGGGTTAAGTGACTTGCTCAGGGTCACAAAGCTACTAAGTGTCTATGGCCAGATTTAAACTCAGGAAGATGAGACTTCCTGACTTCAGGCCTAGTGCTCTATCCACTGTGCCACCTAGATGCCCAATAATTTTTTGTTGCTTGTTCAGGTATTTCAGTCATGGCTGACTCTTTGTAATCCCATTTGGGGTTTTCGTGGCAAAGATCCTGGAGTGGTTTACCATTTTCTTCTCTAGCTCATTTTACAAATGAGGACACTTGAGACAAACAGAGTTAAGTGACTTGCCCAGGGTCACACAGCTAGTACATGTCTAAGGGCAGATTTGAACTCAGGAAGACAAGTCGTCCTGACTCCAGGCCAGTGCTCTACCCATTTAGCTGTGTTAGGTGACTACTAGCTCTCAGTTACATGGCTAGTCATTGATGAGACCAGGACGCAAACAAATCTGGGTCTTTTGACTCAAAGTATATTTTGCGATTTTGGAGTACTGGACAGGAAAAAAAGGCTTTCAGAGGTGAAAGGGACTTTAAAATACATGTATGTGCAGATGTACACATCTGTCTACAAAGACATGCATGTATAAGTATGTATACATGATACATATCTGTGCTATTATTATCAACAAAGTCATTATTTTTATTTCCACATGAATAAAATGTTCCAAAGTGAACACATCAACCAAAACATTCTGATTTGATTCACCATGCTACCTGAGTTCACCAGATCACTGAGTGTGGAAACCTTCCCAAAGAAACTACAAAAATGATCTTTCCATTTAAAATTAAATAACATTTCATTCATAAGTATCACAGCTAGAAGTGGGAAACAAAACAGGTTAGGCTGACATGTTACTTGGGTTAGGCAACTTATATCATCTGCAAGAAAAAAATCAGTTAATTAGAAATGAATTTTGAAATCCTTGTTGGATAAGTTAGACACTAAGTGCTGGAAGATGCTAAGAGTTGGATACAGATGCACTTTCCATAAGGAGGTACTCATACACTAGGAATGCTGATTTCATAATAATGTGCTATATCAAGTTACCAATGTTGCTTTATATCTGCACTGGCATCACTAAATTTTCACTTGCAAGATAGATTATTTCGACCCTCCATTAGTTTTATAGTGCAATGGCCTTTAGCCAAAAGCCATAAGGTCTGGAGATGATTGACACAGTGGATTATCTGTAAGCCCAATGCAGCGTGATACAGTGGAAAGGAGCACTGAATGTAGAAGGTACAGAACTCAGACTCGAATCTCAGTCCTGCTATCAAGTATCTGTGTGGCCACGGACAGGACACTTGTGTCTTGGTGTTTCAGCTTCATCATTCCTATCTAAGGGAACAAGAGCTCCTCCAAGGTCCCATTCAGTTATGATTCTACAATCCCATCTGCCACACCTCCTTCACAGTGGAACCAGCTGTCAATTTTACCAGGAATATTTCAGTTAATGAACATTAAGGGCCTACTATGTGCCATGTACTGTGCTAAGTGCTGGGATTACAAAAAGAGGCAAAAGACAGTCCCTGCCCTCCAGGAGCTCATGATCTGATGGATCTGTCAGTGGTAGGAATAATATCTGTCAATGGTAGGAAAGCTGCCACCAGTTTTGGTAAGGTAAGAAAAATAACACCATATTTTCCATTTCAGGCAAACTTATTAGAGAACTGAGCAGTAAAGAAAGGACTTTGTTTGAATTGATTGCGGCTTAAACTCCCCCCTTTCAATTACTTATGTAGTAATGCAAACACCATCCTCTGCCAATACAGAAACTGGCAATCTGTCACTCTCAATAAAGAATGCCAAAACAGCAGGGATTTTTTTGGTTTGTTCTTTTGCAACTGGTATTTTTTCAAAAATACAAGTCATATTATTAAAGTAAAATGCTTTGAGGGAAGTAAGTAGGTAGCCAGGAAGTAGCCACACACAAAAATATGGTTGTCTAGGGTAACTATGGACTCACAGTTCATTATTCCTCAACCTGAGAGAATTCTAGGATTAAGATACAAAAGGGAACCTTAGACATCACTTAATTCAACCTTTCATTTTACAGATGAAGAAACTCATACTCAGAGAGGAGACTTCCACAAGGCTACCTAGTTGGTAAGTAGCAATGCTACTAAATTAATCCAGGAAAAATGCTGAGCTCCATTTTCCCAGGTGTCCAAATCTTTCACTAAGTGTAAACTGAGTACAGTGGGAGGCAACAGATCCAAAGGATTACAAATTTAAGGTTGTTAAGGGCCTTAGGAACCATTTGGTCGAACTCCCTCATTTTACAGAGAGATTACATGACTTGCCCAAGGTCACACAGGAGGATGTAAGCAGAGGCAAGATGGAAACCCTGACTCCAAACCAACATATCTTTCCATGCACTGTCTGTCAGTGGGTTTTTACATTAATTTATTTTTTAGGTCTTTAGGGTACTATTTGGATCATGACTACTTCAGCGGTTACAAAAATAGAGTTAGATTTTCCAATTTGGTTAAGTTCATTATACAATCAATCCTTTTTTATTCTGGAATTACAAAATTTGAGAAATACCTTATTTTGTTCATTCAAAAGGACTAATGCCTGAAACGTAGAATTTTTCCTCTTCTCTTTGTGGTTTTCTTTTTTTTTTTCTTCTTTAATAGCTCACGTCCTTCCATAACCAAGAATAATGATTAGAAGACAGTTCTCATTTACCTTGTGGTTTTCTTCTAAACTCCAGTTGTCATCTCAAGAGGTGCATTATTTGCCAAGACTGGGAAACAAAAATTATTCAAGTCAAAGTGATTTGCCACTTTCAGCCAAATTCCTATGTTCCTACCTCTGCTTCTGGGTCATTTCCACTGCCTTGATAGAGCTCTCCCCTTGAAAGATGTGGATGGGAAAAACAGCCATTTCAGACAGTAAAAAGACTAGAATCTAGCAGTCAGAAAAAAACAGTGACAGAGTATCCTCCTTTTCAATTCCTCCAAGTAGCCAAAAAAATTTTTGTAATCTTGCACTTGATCTTTTTTTTTGTGCTCTGAAAAATGCCCCCAGCATGGGATAAATCCTTAAAATTAAAAGATCTTGAACTAGAGAAGTCAACATATCTCCAAAGATTCCCTGCTAATATAACCCACTGGACATATAAAAGAATATTGTAAACACATGAGTTTCAGTGAAAAGTCAGTTTCTTCTAGATGACAATATACCCCACATTCAAAATAAAAATAAAAATTGAATAATGTTGCAAAAAACATTGTGAACATTAGGGTTTATGAAGTTGTGATGTAGAGGGCAATTATATATTATCTGAGGGTTAAACAATGCCCAAGCCATCCCTGAATTGTAAGGGATTCCCCAGTAAAGGATGGTATGCCTTTGTAATTTTAAAAACTCCTGGGGAGTCCTTTGGGGAATTTAACAAAAATGCCACTGCTGCTGGTATGATGATACCACTACAGTCTTTCATCAAAGTAAATAGCAATAAACTGCCTCATCATTTTCTCTTTTACAAAGGAAGACGGAAACAATCAGCCCTCAACATTTGGCAATGAAGAATCTTATGGAAAGCTGAATTTTAAAAAATTATACCTGTGGTTTTATTTGGCAACAAAGAATTTTATGAAAAACCAAATTTTTAAAAAATTCATACCTGCCACTTTATTGGTATAGGGAACTCCCAGGGAGCAAACTTCCTACCAATGGATATGATAATTGCTCTGTAACAATAGTCTTAGTTGGAGAACTCAATTACCTGTTCATAAAATACACTTCAGTTGCTTTTAGTCACATGCGCACCCTGTACAAGTAGTCAAAATGTCTGGTACAAGTTATGAAGATTCACCAAGATAAAATTTGGTACAGAGTATTTCTTTTAATCATTGTGTTTTCTATATGAAGCAAATGTTTCTCAGATTTTATTTTATATTTTGAAACTGTCCTGGATATACTAAAGAACGTGCAAGATTCATTTCCATACTTAAGGTTAAAAAGGAGCAAAGCATAGCAAGGCTCAAGGGAACTCTAGTACCATATAACATATGCCATCCACAAAACATCATTTCCTTTCACTAATAGGTCTTCAACAGGTAGGCCAGATCAAATTGACTCTAGCCAAGGGAAAAAATGTATAAATGAGAATATTCTTTTAGTAATAGTAATAATAATAATAATAATAGCTATCATTTATGTAGCACCTGTCATGTGACAGACACTGGGCTAAACACTTCATGCTATTATCTTATCTAAATTTCACAACATCCCTGTGAGGTATGTCCTATTATTATCTCCATTTTAAAGATAAGGAAACTGAAGCAAACAGAAGTTAAGTGATTTTCCCAAGGCATCAGTACGTCTCTGAGGCTAGATTTTTACTCAGGTCTTCCTGACTCCCAGATCAGCACTCTACCCACTACACAAACCTAACTTCCATCATAAGAAACAATTACGTTTATTAACAGTTTAAAGTGTTACCTGGCAGGCATTCTGTATGCTTGTGGGGAAGGGGGAAGGGTAGGATTTCAATCTGAAACTGCAAAAATGTTTCATGTTGGCAATTCTCAATTGAACATTAAGTTTTTCATGTTGACATTCTTAATGGACGATTTTCTGTGTCATTTACTTGGAGGTGAAGACAATGCTTTAGTCATAAAAGTTCTACTTGTTCTTAGTTTACTCAGGCTCAAACTGCAGCTGGAAAGATTTGGGTTAAACATCAGTAACAACTTACTGACTGAAAAAGCTGTGAGACAACAAAACACATGACCAAGGAAGTCTATGGCCTTAGATCTCTCTGGCAATTTAAAAAAAGGGCTAGACAATCTTTATAGAAAGGATTATCAAAGTTTCTTAAACTGCTTTGGCAGTATGGTGAAGCCTGTGGACCCCTTCTATGAATAATGTTTTTAAATGCATAAAATAAAATTCATAGGATCACAAAGGAAACCAATTCTATTGAAATACAGTTATCAAAAGAAAAAAATAAGTTCCTGAGCCCCACATTAAAAACCCCTGGATGCTCTCCTACCAAGAGAAAGAATAGACTAGCTGGCTTCAGCAGATTCCTTCTATCCTGTCATCCAATTATTTTATAGCCCCTCAAAAATGTTACTGTTAAATAAGGTCAAAAAGGGAGAGTCCCCTTACAAGGCCTGGGTTAATTTGTTCACTTGCACAAGGGGAGGCCCTGTCACTCTAGGCCTCCCTGTTGTCATCCTCTGCTTGTGCAACACTCAGACAAAGAAACTGTGTCTCGCCATGAACTCCAGGAGAGAAACGCTGTGCTGTGGTTGCTTCGGAGCAGGGAAGCTTGGGAAGATTTCCAGAAGTAAATGGGCAGAGGACAATTCCCAACTCCTCTCCAGTTCTTGGAAGACGCTAGTAGCAGGCAAAAATCCCATCTTGGTGGAACAAAAAGCCACAGGGAGGGCAGAAAGAGGATGCTTTTAAAAGTGACTTGCCTCCAGTGGAGGACTTGTTTCTAGGGCAGGGATGTTTATTAATGCTGGCATTTAAAGGGTCCCAACTTGGCTTTGAAGTTAGCACCTCACTGTGGTGAGTGGGCATGGGGTTTATATATCTTGTCTGCTACTATTTTTGGCAGGAACTTTTTTCTTTATCTCTTTTTCTCTTTCTTTCTTTCTCCCTTTCTCTTATGCTCTCTATCTTTTTCTCTCTCCTTTTTTCCTCCCTCTTCTCCCTTCCTTCTCTTCTCTTCCTTTTCTTCCTTTATTAATGGCTAGTTTTCTGTGTCATTTACTTAGAAGTGAAGACAATGCTTCTAGTTGTTTTGGGTTTCCTCAAGCTCAAATTGCAGCTGGAAAGATTTAAGCTAAACATTAGTATTAACTTCTTCACTAAAATAGCTGTGAGACATCAATACAGACAATCAAGAAAAACTTCTTTCCTTTCTTCCTGCATTCCTACCTTCCTATCTTCCGCCCTTCCTTCATTCCTCTCTTCCTCCTATATTCTCTTTTCCTTTCTCTTTCTTCTCTTTCCTTCCTTTTCTTTTTTCGTCCTTCTTTCTTTTTTTCTTTCTTTCTTTCACTAGATAGCAGGACTAATAACAAAAAATATTACATCAGGTCCACTCCAAAGGTTTTCTTTACAAAATGAGTTACTTAATTTGCTTTAGAAACAGATTGAAGGATTGGAAAAAGAAATCCCCAAACTGCTCGATCCAACGACTGTCACATTAAAAGAACTGCCCATGATCTAATCATAGGTTTTTCTGTGATATTACAAACCCATGACGAAGAACTTGGGAAATACTTTAAAGATCAATTTTAAAAAAAAGTTTTGTTGAGTTCCAAATAAAACTTCAATCCATATTCTGCCTCTTTTTTTCAGATATATTATAAGATGGTCATTATTTTTTGAGAATATTTCAGCCCCAAGGGCCAACAGAAATAAACTGGAGGGAAAAACCTTTTGAAATTCAACTATAAAAATTGATATTATTCATAAATTGTAATTATGAATGAAGTCCAGCAGAATGTATGCTCCTTGAAATCAGAGTGTTTAATTTCTGACTCTGTATCCCTACTGCTTGGCTCAGTGCCTTGCAAACACTTAGAGTTTAGTAAATGTTTGTTGAAGCGAATCATTTAAATACGTTTCTTAAGCGCTAACAAAAATATATAATTCAGTATCAGAGAAAAAAAATTTTCTGTTATATAAGACCAAGTGCTATTTCCTAGCAGAGAAGTAGTCAAAAGATATAAACAAACAGTTCTCAAATGAAGAATTGCAAACAACTGTCAATCATTTGAAAGAATGCTCCAAATTACTAGCAATAAGAGAAATGCAAATGAAAACAATCCAGAAGTTTCATCTCTTCTTCAGTGACTGGCAAAACTGACAAGTAATGGAAATAGTTGATGTTGGAAGGGCTGTAGAAAGACAAGAACACTAAGACACTATGGGTGGGGCTATGGATTGGTACAATCATCCTGGAAAGAAATTTGGAATTCTGCAAATAAAGGGACAAAAGTCCATATTCTTTGACTCAGAAATTTCACTACTAAGTATATCCCCAAGGAGGTCATTAATAAGAAGAAAATCACATTATACACCAAAATATTAATAGCAGGATTTTTTGTGGTAGCAAGGGTGGAAACAAAGCAGATGTCTGTTGACTGAGGAATGGCTAAATGTATCATGGTACCAGATTGGAAAGGGATATTATTATTCATATCTAACAGATGACAAAAATGATGAATACAGAAAAAGATAGTAAGATTTACATGAACCGATGTAAAGTGAAGCTAGGAAAACATCATATATAATGACTACAAGAATGAGAATGGGAAAAAACCCCACAATTTCACAACATTCTATTTTGATTAGTTCTCAAAACTAAACATAGTGAAATTATAAAGAATAAATTTGGCTCCCAAAGAAGAGACAGGAAAAGAAACTTCCTTCCAACCTTTTCCCTTGTAGAGGCCAGGAATTACAGGTATGGCATATTGCATATAATGTCCAATTTTTTTTTTTGTTTGCTGCCTTAATCAGTTTTGCTGAATTTTTTTCTCTTCCTTTTTTTTAGTTTTTGTTATAAGGGATGGTTCTTAGGGAGTGGGGAAGAGGAAGAAAAAAAGGGAAAACATGGCTATGTAAAAATGATACATATGTATACATACACACACACACACACACACACACACATATATATATATATATATATATCAGTAAAACTTATTTCTAAAAAGATATCAGTAAGCTGGGCATGGTGTTGCATGCAGGTCTAAAATTCCTGTTTCTCTGGAGACTGAAGCAGGTAGAATGCCTGAACTTGGAATTTCTGAGTAGCAATAAGGCTTACACTAGTTGGGCATCCAGACTAAGTCCAGCATCAATATGGTAAGCCCCTGGAAACAGAGGGGCAAGAAGCAGACTGCTTAAGAAGAGATGAACCAGCTTGGGACAGTACACACTCCACACTGGAAGCAGAGCCCTACCTTAACAAAGAGTTAAAAAGTCAAGTA
>NW_020951545.1:4381091-4532540 GCF_900497805.2 Vombatus ursinus
TACTTGACTTTTTAACTCTTTGTTAAGGTAGGGCTCTGCTTCCAGTGCGGAGTGTGTACTGTCCAAAGCTTCAGGGATTTTGTGCAGCTGTTTTCAGAGATATTTCTAGGGACCTGTAAATTTTCAGTTCTTCCAAGGTGGCATGATCAAAGGAGAAGTGTTTACTCCTTTCCTGGCCTGTGCTCTGATCTATGAGTGACCACAAGCATTCTTTTCTGCCTTGGAACTGTGAGAAGGATTCCCTCTTCACCACACCACAAACTCCATCTCACCAGCACTCCTCCCCCCACCAGAACAGCCACCCAGGACTACAACCCAGATCCATGCAGGCAAAACAAGAGAATCCTGCCTCACCTCTAATAAAAGAGATCCCTGAAACCCCCCTCTGATCATCTGCTTGATCCCCCCACCATCTGTGGGCTGAGAGCTCCAGAAACCACCGCTGCCACTATGGCCACCACCCTGAGGCTACACTAGGGCCAGGATTGGACCATGCTTCTCTCTCACCCAGGTCTAACAGACCTTTCCCAATGACCTTCTAAGTTGTCTTTGCTGTATGTGATTCAGTATACTGAGGCCTGCTCCATCTTTGCCTACATGGCCCACACTGAACTGCACTCCTCTCTCAGCCCAGTGCAATAGACCTTTCCCATCAACCATCCAGGTTGTCTTTGGCTGGAAATTTGTTTCATTCTGTCTTTTTGTGGGTTCTGCTGCTCTAGAATTTATTTAGAGCCATTTTTTACAGGTATTTGGAGGGGTTTGGGGGAAAAGCAATTCACTGCTTTTGTTCCTCCCTCCAAGACTGAGTTAATTAAGAGTGCAAAAGACCCGAGTTGTAGAACATACAGTATTATGTATGTGAATATGATGTGTAATAGGAAACTAAGTGAAAGGAGAGAAATACATGACTTTTTGTATAAAATCGTCAAGTTTATACCATAACTCAATGTGTTGCCCCAGGCTAATGAATGCATTTCTGTACATTTGTATTTGTTTCTCCCAGTATGGTCGAGCAGTCCAAAAGGATACATCTAAAAAAAGAATGTAGCTTTACTCTTGCAGAACAGAGAAAATAACTATGGATAATGAAAACTGGCATTTATATAATACTTTAACATTTGCAAAGCCTTTAACAAAAGTTATCATCATATTTGTGCCTCACAATAGGAGTCAGAGGACCTGGGTTCAATTCCTGCCTTTGATAATCAATTGTGTGACTCTAGGAAAATCACAACTTCTTTGAGTCACAGTTTCCTCATTTGTAAGATGAGAGAGTTTGACTAGATGATGCCCGAATCCTTTCGAGCTCTAGAACTGTGATCATAAGATACTATGACCCTGTGAGGGAGGGACCACAATTAATTTAAAAGAAATTTGTTAAGAGCCTACTATGTGCCCAGCATTTACTAAACTCTGATCTATCAGCTTTCAGTTGAACTAGATATGACATCTCCAACCTCCATATACAAAAAAAATGGAACACGCACTGCCCTCAATGTGTTAGATTCTATCAGGCAGATAACATATATATACATATATATATGTGTGTGTGTATATATATATATGCATATATACACACATATACATACACATATATATGTATATACATAAAATAATTACAGGATCCTTTGGTTTAGGACAGACAGTAATAGCTAGGGAAAGTCAAGTAAAGTCTCATGTAGGAGGTTGAGTTGGGACCACAGTTGGCCGGACCATTGTCACCATCTCAACTCTCACTTCTTCTTATGCCCAGATAAAGATAACCTGTAGCCAAGAGCTCCAGGAATAAATCCACTAAGTCACACTCCCTACATCTATCTAGCCCAGTCTCTGCAGTCATTGCCTAAAGGAGCATTCCCTTTGGAGAAGGGATCCTTCATCTCTACCACCACTAACACCAGCCACTGTCCAACTACTACTCAGGGGCATGTGAGCCCAAGAACCCCAAGCATAGCAAAGCACTACAAAACCCATTCCATCCTGAACCTTCCCACCCACCACCCACAAATCTTGTGGAGATGTGAGCAGGCCACTACCTCTCTTTATAAGCAAAGCAGCTCAGCCTCCCCTACCCCTTCAGCAACCATAGCTACCAAAGACTCTGAAAAGCAAGTTCTCAGCACCAAAGCCCTTGGCACTGTCAGATGGTTCAGTGTCAGAAATAAATATAGTTTTATCAATGGAAATTACATCAAAGAGGAAACAGTGCTATTTGCTTTGTTGCTGCATCCTAAGGACCACTGGGTCTTTCCATTTGACTAATAGCTTAAGCTTCCTATATATGCTATCTCATAGTATTGGGGCATGAGCTCCTTAAGAGCAGGGACTGTCTTGCTTTTCTATTTCCAGATGCAACACTTAGAACAGTACTTTGCAAACAGCAAGCACTTAATGTTTTTTAATTCATTCAATCATTTATATTATGTGTAAAACACTATGCTAGGTAACATTCAACATAAATTTTCAATACAAAGAGGAGTATCTTAAAGAATTCACCAGCCACAGAGAATCCTCACTTTGGTGAGCATACATCTCCCTGTTTTATTCCTCAATTAATGCTTATTTGAATCAGAAAGATGCTGACCAAGGTTATTTCTGTTGTATTTTCCATGGAATTTTGAATGGTTTTGCCATTTGCTATTTTGTCAACAAGGTAGGCACCTTGTTGCAAAAGAGTTTATAAAGCAGTTTTTCTATTGAAGTCAACAAGCATTTATTCAGTGTTTACTATATGCCAGGCTTTGTGCTAAATGCAAGGGGTTTGGAGTTTTTTGGGGGGGGGGGGCATTGTAATTAATAAACAATAAGCATAATGGGAGTTTTTATTGACTACATCTTTTTTATAACTGTAAAAGACTAAAAATGTGGTGCCATTGTTTCACATGACTCAAAAGTCTGCTCATGACCATATTGAGAATTTATTCAACCCATGTATAGATGTTTCCCATGGAGATGTTGCATAGATAGGAGAGTAGGCATACACAGTAGAAAGAAGGGAAGGAAACAAGCATTTACTAAGCATCATATTCCAGGCATTGTGCTAAGCCCCTTACAAATAGTATCTCACATGATCCACACAACAATCCTATGAGGCAGGAGCTATAATTATCCCTGTTTTACAGTTAAGGAAACTGTGGTAGATGGAAAGTAAGTGATTTGCCCACGGTTATACAACAGAGGCCAGATTTGAATTCAAGTCTTCCTGACTCCAGGTCCAGGGTTTCTATCCACTTTGCCACATAGCTGCCTACATATACATTGGAAAGTTGGTTATTTGTGTTCTATTTATCACCTTTTTATTAAAAAGCTCTGTTTTTTTCCCCTATATTCTTGGTTTCTTCTCCTCTTTCAACTGCCTTATATCTTGATCTTTCAGTGCCCTAACCATTATGCCACCATCAGCATAGGTCTCCTCTATACACAACTGGTCTAATCTGGCCGCTTTTCTTATCTGTGTTCCTCATAATGACAGTTCTACCACTTCTTTTACCACACACAGAACAGAGATGCTTTGGTCTAAGTATGGTGATTCTACGACTAATCTTGATGGAGATAACATGATGGAGATAATGATTTTTTGCAAGTCTTTACCTGTTTCCCTTCCATTTTCAACCTTGAAAGACATTGGGATGACTTTACTTGTTGGGATACCTTGCCAAGTTTTCCTCAAACTGGTTTTTACTCTCCACTGACTGCTTCTTTTTCCTTTATGGGACTATATTGCTCATAATCTTCTACTTTCCTTCTTCATGTGATTTTACAAAGAAATTTATAGTCTAACCCATTGTTGCCTTGGGCAGCCATCTCTTTCTCTCTCTGTGTTTGGCAAGTAAATCAGTTGTTTAGTTTACTTCTGGGTTCCTAAGAAGCTTAGAGCTGACCTTGAAGGCAGTAAGACCTGGATTCCAGTCCCACTTTGGACACAGACCAACTGTGTAACCCTGAGCACGTCACTAACCTCTCAGACCCTTAAGTAACTAAGACAATAAGTTGTAAAGAAGATGCCAACCTGCACTGGTAGAGGGGGAAGGGAAAGTGAAGGGAATGAGCATTTATATAGAGTCTACAATATGCCAGGCACTATACTAAGCCTTTTTTTTTTTTTTTTACAAATATCTTATTGGATCCTCACATCAACCCTGCAAGGTAGGTGTTACTATTATCCCCGTTTGAGGAAACTGAGGCAAACAGAAGTTAAGTGACTTGCCCAGGGTCACACAGCTAGTAAGTATCTGAGGTTGGATTTGAACTCACATCTTCCTGACTCCAGGCCCACTGTGCCACCAAGCTGCCTAGAGGGAGTTTCTTCACTGGGGAGTTCCCAATACAAATGAAATCACAGATCTACTTCCTATCCCTAAAATTCCTTATAAAATTATTAGAGTCAGTATCAATGCCATTCTTGTTATCTATTTACCATTTATTTAAATTATTTATTTAAACAGTTTAAGATTAAGACATTTCAACTTTATGTAAAATTTTTTTCTCATTATTATTCTTTCTTTTTTGTTGTTGTTGTTGTTGTCGTTGTTTTGGCTTACTAATTCTGATCTCTGCTCTAACTATACAAAAATAGCTGGCTCCCCTATCAATAACAAGTCTTTTCTTGCCCATTAATATATTGTGATTTGGTGCTTGGCATGTTCAGTGCCTACCAATTTTTTCCTTGAAGCCACTGGAAAAGCAAAGACAAAAATGAATTGAACCCTAACCTCAAGGAGCTTACATGATGCTGGAGGGATATGACATGTAGGCAGTTAAGTATGATACAAGGTCAAGAGTGACAAGGACAAATGAGAGATCAGATAAAGTACACAAGGAATATTCAAAGAGTGAGAGAATACTAAGAGACGGTCAGAGAAGGCTACATAGAGGAGGTGGTACCTGAATTAAGCCTTGAAGGAAGTAACATGAAAGGCAAAAATGAGGAGAAAGGCATTCTGGGAATGCCTTTGCAGATTCGTGAAGATGTGAAAGGGTTTCAAGAGCTCAACATGTATGATACTGAGTTCAGCAAAAGGCTAGATATTTATTCAGCTTAACTATGGTTACATGGAGTAC
Source organism: Vombatus ursinus (assembly GCF_900497805.2). Taxonomy (NCBI): domain Eukaryota; kingdom Metazoa; phylum Chordata; class Mammalia; order Diprotodontia; family Vombatidae; genus Vombatus; species Vombatus ursinus. The sequence continues at coordinate 4,386,156 of NW_020951545.1, forward strand.
ATGGAGAGGAGTAAGTTGAAAAGGTAGGCTGGAGCCCAGCTGTGGAGGCTGTTAAATCCCAAGCCAAGGAAAGTGCATCTTATCCTAGAAGCGAGAGGAAGCTGCTGATGGATTTTGAGCCAGGAAGTGACATAGTCAGACCTATATCTCAGGAACTGACTGAATTAACTGATGGAGCAAGGCTTTGGAGGATAACAGATAGGTAGGAATCAAGAGCACAAGAAAAGAGGAAAGACCCTTCTTCAAACATGGGAACAGAGGAAGAGGGTTAAAGTACAGGGATTTCTGAGGCAGAGAGAAAGAACAATGAAGCCACTCATGTCCCAATGCCTCACTATTTTCAGCAAAGTAGGAGTGAAGGGGAATGAAGGGCTTGAGGAAAGTGGAAAAAAAAATTGTGACAGCTGTGGGGAATGCAAGGTATCAATAAGGGATGGATAAAAGGACTGTCAAACAATAGTGAGGACCCAGCCAAAGCCAGACTGCTTTGACTGTGTAGTGGATATAAATAACACAGTTCTGTTGACTTTTTCTTCAGCAGCGATCAACAGCCTGGGTGTGGGAATAGAGAAAGTCTCTTTTTCTGAGTTCTTACTTGCACATCTCCAACTTTGAATTGGATATCTCTGACTCAATAAGACTAAAACAAAACTAGTTGTCCCTCCCAAACATCACCATCTCTCTAGGCATGCAGTTTCACGACCTCCATGTCATCCTCACTCTCACTCATTCCACATAAGCAGTCACCAGATCTTGTTGCATCCTTTTCCTTCTCTCTACTTCTATGGACACCAGGCTAATTCAGGCACATAACATTTCTCAACCGTGCAACCGATATAGCCTCTTAGCTGGTCTGCCTGTCTTAAATCTCTTATTTCTCCAAATCCATCCTTGATGCAGCTGCTAAAGTAATTTCCTAAAGCACAAGTCTGACTCTATTTCTCCCTAATCAAGAAATTCTAATGGCTCCTATTGTCTGAAGGATCTGGGATCCTCTGTTTGATATTTAAAGACAATGACATGCTATGTCCAACCTACCTTTCCGGTCTATTAATAATTATTCCCTTCTTGGACTTTATTGTCCAGTCAAACTATCCTTCCACAGGACATTCATTCAGGTTTCTATGTCTTTGCATCATTTATCTTGAACCCTAGAAAGCAAATGCATTTCCTCCTCATTTGTGCCTCTTAGAATCTCTTGATTTCCCTGATCCAACCATTCTGGAGAGCAATTTGGAAGTATGCCCAAAGGGCCATAAAACTGTGCATACTGCAATACCACTTTTAGGTCTATATCCCAAAGTGATCATAAAAATGGGAAAAGGACCCACATGTACAAAAATATCTATAGCAGCTCTTTTTGTGGTGGCAAAGAACTGGAAATTGAGGGCATGCCCATCAACTGGGGAATGGCTGAACAAGTTGTGGTATATGAATGTAATGGAATACTATCATGCTATAAGAAATGATGAGCAGTCAGACTTCAGAAAAACTTGGAAAAGACTTACATGAATTGATGCTGAGTGAAGTGAGCAGAACCAGGAGAACATTGTACACAGCAACAGTAACATTGTGCCATGACCAACTTTGAGAGACTTAGCTCTTTTCAGTAATGCAAGGATCTAAGATAATTCCAAAAGATTCATGATGGAAAATGATATCCACATCCATAGAAAGAACTATGGAGTCTAATTGCAGAACAAGGCATACTATTTTCTCTCTTTTTTTGCTTCTCCTTTTTCATGGTTTTTCCCTTTGGTTATAATTCTTCTTTACAACATGACTAATGTGGAAATGTGTTTAATATCATTGTACATGTATAGCCTATATCAGATTGCATGCCATCTTGGGGAGGGTGGAGGAGAGGAAAGGGGAGAAAATTTAGAACTCAAAATCTTAGAGAAGTGAATGTTGAAAACTAAAAACAAATAAATTTAATTTTAAAAAGAGAATTGATAAATAGATAAAAAAAGAATCTCTCGATTACCTCAAAAGTCAGATCAAATGCCACCTCCTAAATGAGGCCTTCCCAGACTCTCCCCCTAGGCTACTAATGCCTTAATTTGAATTTATTTTTATATATTTTGTATACATTTATATAGGTATGTGTTGTCCCCCTCATTAGAATGTTAGTTCCTTGAGGGTAAAGACTTTCACTTTGTCTTTGGATTCCTAGCACCTAGTATAGGCCCTGGTACGTAGCAAGCACTTAATTAATACTTTCTGACTTACTGAACAAATAATGCATTTTGTTATATAGTCAATGAGCAAGTAAATATTTCTAAATACAAAGATGGCCATCAATGACCCATCATCAGCAGGCAAACACTATGAATTCTATTTCTACTCAATGAATAAAGGCAATTTTCAAAGGCTACTTAATTTAAAACTAAAAAGGAACTAAGTCATTGAGAATGTAGCCCAGAATATACCTAGAATAAGGAAAGTATGGCATTTTTCAGCTCTAAATCCAACCTTTTCATTTTATGGATATGGAAACTACAGGGAATCCATGACATTCAATGGTCACCCATCTAGTTAGGGGTAGTGCCAGGAGTACAGCCTTGTGCTCCTCATTCCTAGGTCAATATTCTTGCCATCTCACCACCCTATACTTCATTTATAAAATGGATATAGTAGAAACTGAATATGACAGAAAAGATTAATTTCTTAATGTCCAGTAGGTTTCTCCAATTCCTCAATTAGTAGTATTTGAAACCTACAAGCATACCTGGCCTAGGAAGCTGTACATGGGCATTTCGAGAAAGACATAAGCCCTAAGTTGTTTCTATTTGATTTGGTTTTTAATTTAGCCCATATAACCTGTATGACTCCCAAATATTTCACAAATAAAGTTAGGAAATAAGGAGGGGAGAAAAATGTTAATGTGAAAAAGAAAATCAAAGTAAAATGAGAGTAACTAATCATCACTAGTTGACTATAGTTCATTGATAGTGATAACTGTTTCAGCCTTTCTTTGTGTCTCTAGCACTGGACTTGGGAGTCAGGAAGATGAGTTCTAATCCTACTTATGTCACTTTCTAGCTATGTGACCCTTGACAAGTCACTTACTCTCTTCCTGCTTCAGGTTCCTCATATGTAAAATGGAAATAACAGAAATTATCTCTCAGGGTTGTTGTGAGTCTTAAATGAGATAATATACATATATATATCAATAAATATATATATATACATACCTATACATACACATGTACACATATTTAAGCTAGCTATAACACTCTAAGGTTTGTTAAATGCTTTACATAACTATGTAATTTTTCACAAGAAATTTGTAACATAGATGCTACTCTCCTATCATTTTAAAGATGAGAAAAATGAAGCTGAGTCATTAAGATACTTGACTAAAGTTACAAAGGTAGTGAGAGCTGAACCCAGATCTTCCTGAATTACTTTCAACTTCATGGGGTGGGGTGGTGAGGGAGTAAGTGTTCATTGAAAGGAAAATATATTGTCCCATCCACACCAGTCATTAGAGCACATTCCAGAATCCTGGAGGAATGTTATGAAGATTTATCTTTTATTTTCTCTTTCAGCAAATGATAAGTATTGCAAGTTAAATCATTCATACTGCATTCTCTTTTCAAAAGAGTTTAAAATAGGAGAGTAAGAATCTTGAATATTTCTTCTACTCCAAAGAATTCTCTGGCCATGTCACCCAGAAAATGTGTACTTCATTTTATCACTGTCCCAAAGAATCAACATTTTCCAACCTGACTCTTGTACCATCATATTCTTTCTCTAAAAGATTTATAGATGTGGGCCAACATGTCTCCTCAGGCTCTCATATGCAGTTCACACTGGCTCCAGACTCTGGCCTTATACACTCTGTTCACATTTAAGCAAAGTCATAAATTTAAGAGGTTGTAAGGCCTGGTTCTGGGTCTTTTTTTAACCACCCCTCCCCTTTAACAAACTTGCCAATGGGGTGAGGTGAATCAATGGAGTAAAACAGAGAACTGACCTCGAAAACAGTCTTGCATGAAGAGGCAATGTGATATAGTGGGAAAAGGGCTGGACTTGTTGTCCAAAGACCTGGGTTAGAAGCATAGCTCTACCACTGATTTGCTGCATGACACTGAACTCACTTTACTTCTCTAAGACTCAGTTTCTTCATCTGTAAAGTTGGGGTACCTGGACTAAATGATTTCTAAAGTCCTTTAGACTTTACAGCTCTAAATACTATGATGCTCTAGTATGGCACATAGCCATGTACTTAACTTAGTAACCTTAATTTGCAAAAAGTGTTCCCAGTGAGTCAATTCAAAGAATAGCACATAGAACTCTATACTACAGAATCTACTATTTATAGGTTTCCAAACTTTTGGATGAAATAATTCAGCAACTAGGAACTTTTTATTTGTTTCAAATTGCCTCCACTAAAATGCTGCTCTGATGCCAACTCTGGTTAGTGAATACTGTTTACAGTTTTATCCCAGCCCCATCCCAAATTCTAGAGAATTTCACAAATAAAGTTAGGAAATAAGGAGGGGAGAAAAATGTTAATGTGAAAAAGAAAATCAAAGTAAAATGAGAGTAACTAATTATCACTAGTTGACTATAGTTCATTGATAGTGATAACTGTTTCAGCCTTTCTTTGTGTCTCTAGCACTTAGCAGGGCCTGTCACATAATAGGTATTTAATAAATGACTTCACTTGTTTACAGATGGCTGTTGAATTGACCATTTTCGGGCCAATTTGTTTTACTTGGGGGTGTTGAGGCATTGAGGTGTGTCATCATTTTTCCTGTCTTATTTCACATTTTCACTTTGTCAATCAATCAATAAGCATTTTTTAAGTGCCTGCTATGTGCCAGGCACTATGCTAGCACTGGGGACACAAAAAGAGGCAAAAGACAATCTCTTCCCTCAAGAAGCTCACATTCTAGCAGGGGAGACAACATGCAAACAAATATATACAAAGCAAGCTATATATAAGGTAAATCAGAGATAATTAATGGAGGGAAGGCACTGGAATTAAGAGGGGTTGAGGAAGGCTTTGTAAAGAACATAGAATTTTAGTTGATACTTAAAGGAAGCCAGGGAGGTTAGGGTACTCGATGCTCCTGCCATTAATTTTTCACCATCCACTCCTTACCACTTTCATGCATTTTGCTCATACCATACCCCGTACCTCAACTGCCAGTACATTCTCTCCTGACTCCTGACACTACACCCTCCCATTTCAACTTGTTGAATTTCTACCTGTCCTTTTCATCTAATCTCACACACCAACTCCTCCACAAAGCTTTCTCTGAGCCTCTTATCCACAATGAGATGTAATCTCTTCTTCCTCCGAACTCCAAACTGTACATCTCCTCTACACTTGTCACATCCTATTTTATCCTAAGTTCATATTATATTACGTGGTAACTCTATTACAGTTGTATTATAAATTTAGAGCTGAAAAGTACTTTAGAGACGAGAGACCATCTCATTTTTCAGATGACGGGCAAGTAACTGGTGCAAGCATTCTTTCTAAATGCTACAGTTGTCTTCATGCTGCATAAGATTATATTAGTTTTTTTTTTCTTAATAGCTATTGCTATAAAATGGCAGAAATGCTGCTTCCATGTCTTATGGTACTAATTAGACTGTGCACTCTATGTCCTATGTATTTTGGAACCTAATATAGTGCCACCATCCTTACAGATAGCAGGTCCTTAATAAATGTCAACTGAATTTGTTGATCATCATAAGTGGGTGGCCTAATATTTAACTGTATTATTAAATAAACTTAATGATTTCATTTGTCACTGAGCCAGTCAAGGATTGAACATCATGGCCACTCCAGAAATCACTATCATATCGCATGAAGTGCTTTCAGGTATCTTAACCACCCAATTTAAAACTCCACATAATACAATGCTTCAGAAACAATCCAAATAAACCAATTTGAAAATGGCAGGCTGGGAGGCAAGGCAGGTACATACATAGCTAGGTAGCATTTATACAACTCTTACTGTGTGCCAGGTATTGTGCTAAGTGTTTGCATGTATTATGTCATTTGATCCTGACAACAAGCCTGGGTTATTATTGTTCAGGCATTTCCAACTCCTGGGGTTTTCTTGGCAAAGATACTGGAGTACTTTGCCATGTCCTTCTCCAGCTCATTTTACAGATGAGGAAACTGAGGCAAATGGGGTTAAGTGATTTACACAGTGTCACACAGCTAGTAAGTGTCTACGGTCATATTTGAACTCAGGTTTTCAAATACTATAAATTAAATGCTATAGGTAAGAGAACAGGACTTGGAGTTGGGAAGATCCCAATTCATATTCCAATCAGATACTTACTAAGCTGTGTGATTCCAGGCAAGTCACTTAATCTCCTCTAGCATCAGTTTTCTCATCTCTAAAATTGGGACAATAACAGCACCTACCTCACCTACCTCAAAGGGTTGTGGTAAGGATTAAATGAGGAAACACATGTACCGCACTTCGCAAACCTTAAAGCACTATACAAATACTAGCTATTGTTCTTACTATCATTATTGCTGTTGTGGGTTTTCTAAGTTTGGCACTTCCATAATCTCCATCTAAATTGTCAGACATGAAAGGAGAATTACAATGAGGGAAATGGCTCATAGGACTTAAAGGGTCCTAATTGTCCATGGAGAGATGAGCTTGAGGGTCAGAGAGAGTCCAGCCATCTGTTCAGAAATTGGCTGCAAACTCTTCCACGTATAATTGAATATCCTGAGGTGGAGCTAAGCACTAAGGAAAGCAGCTGTGTGATAAAACTGTGAGACAGGACGTAAAAGTCCTGGGATCATATTTTTCTTATAATTAAAAGATCTGGAAACTGAATTATATTATTGAAATATTATATTTAATTGGTTCTTCTCTTTATCTGGTGATCCCAATATTTTTAACTCTTGGAATCTAAGATACAGTTTTTAAAAAGCCATCATTAGCATTCCAAATTCCCCTTTTTACTTCTCACCATTAGTATTTTAATTCCAAGTCTATGTAAAGTAATAGATAGTAGCATTAAATCTTGATGATTCTACACTGTTTCCAGCTGTGGATTCCCTTATTCATGGGAATGAGACTGGCTGAGAAGAAAGTCACTAATAAGTTTTACTGGTAATAAGTCTTCCTTCTCTGAGATCTTTCAGAATAAGGGTCTACATCTTGAAACTCCTGGTATGGTTTAGAGAAAGGGGAAAAGGTCCAGACTTTGCAGAATTACAAATTCAAAGAGAAATTACAGATGGAAAAGACGTATTAGGTCATCTAACCCGCCCCCTGCCAGTGCTGGATTTCTTCCCACGGCATATTTTCTAGTGTTCTGCCCAGTCCAGTTGGTGGGGAACATTTTAAAAATATAAACCTTATGTGGTTGAAAAGTATACACATATTTAGGTAAACTCTATCTTGGTATATGCAATTTTGTTCTTTTAAAAATGAAGGTGCTTTTTTTTTTTAAACACCATCATTATTTCCCAATAATACCCTCTCCTCCACCAAATTAAAACCCTCCTTTATAACACCAAAAAACAGTTAACCAAAACCAACTATCATAGCAATCACACTTGGTAGTACATGCATAATTCTGTACTAGGTGTTCACTACCTCTCAAATGAGAGTACAGGAATATGTTTCATTCTTCTGGAGCTGAGTAGTCATTGCATTTAATCTGAAGTATGATGTTTTTCAGTATCATTTTCATTTGGGGCATACATAATTTCAAAGAAAGTATATATAGAGAGGATTTATTTTTCCCCTTTCTTTTCACCCCAATAAAAGTAATCTTTTCTTTATCCAATGTGTATTTGATAAGCAATGCTGGGCAATTCACATCAAGTGGGGCAACTGTATTGAGACAGTACCTTTTAAATTCATCTTTCTGGCTTGTTATTTTATATCATCTTAGTGAAAAATATCAAAGCTTAATTATAATCCTTTAATATTCTGGACTACTGGAATTATTAGAGGTAAGAGTAATATTATCTCTGCATCAATCAGGAAGGTTTTAGAACTGAACAGAAAGTGAAGCAGAACAGTTCCAAATCTGAGACAACCTATCCATGTCGGACCCACTAAATTCACATGGCAAATTAATTCTCAGATGGAGGCAGATGCCAGATCTCTTGGAGGGACTCAAATTATATCATACTGTCCAAGTAAAGAGGAAAGAGTTGCCAAGACTGCCTACATAAATCCCAGAATATTCTTACATCATCTGTGCTGGAAAAAAAAAGAAAAAGAAAAAAAGATGAAGGCTAACAGGCTACCCAGGCAACGGATGATTGTTTCGGGGAAGCACATACATCAGCCATGGAAAATACCTGTTACGCCTTCTGGTCTGGTCGGTCACCTAAGCAAGGACATCACTTGATCTTTTTGCAAGTGTGCTGTCCAGTCTTGAGTTTCTCTAATCTTATTTTAGAATATCTTTCAATTCAATCCAACAAATATTTATTAAGTGTTTATAATATCTGTATTTCATCAGTCCCTTTATCCATATTTCACAGTCAAATGGAATTACTGTGTGAATCACAATTTTCCTTTCTTCGCAAGAATCCCTTTGCTCCCATCCATCTCCATTTTGAATGGTCCTCAACCATTTTTCTCCTTCAGAGTTTACATTCTTTTTAAACCTTATAAATAATTTTATGTTGTTCAGTAATGTCTTGGCTATCTGAAACTCAGCTGGATGCCAATATCTCCCATACAGAATATATCTGAGGGAGGAGGAGGAGAGGAGGAAGAGCCCATTTATCTAGTTTTCACACCCATAGCTGATTAGAAGGAACTACTCATGTTAAGATATTGAAGGAAGTAATGCAATGATTGTTCAGGCAATCAATATGTCTACAACAAACCTAGTTCATCTGATACCAGAGCAATGCTCACTCATGTGCTGTGCTGTTTTCATAACAAAAGGATTATGGTTTGTTTGGTTTTTTTCTGAAACCAAATGTTTATATTTGCTTGTACATAAAGATTTCCCACGCAATTCAATTCCACTTAAGAAACATTTATCAAGGACCCTAGCTGGCCTAATGAAGAGAGATCTGGGCCTGAAAACAGAAAGATCTGAGTTCAAATTTGACCTCAGATATTTACTAACTGGGTGACCCTGGGCGAGCCATTTAGCGTCTATCTGCCTTGGTTTTCTCAGCTATAAAATGAGAATCATAATAGCCCCTACTTCACAGGGTTGTTGTGAGGATCAAATGAGATATTTGTAAAGTACTTAAACACAGTGCCTGACACATAGTAGGAGCTTAATAAATGCTTGTTCCGTTCTTCCTCTCCTTCTTATATGCAAGGCCATATTACAGATATCAGGAATAAAAAGATGAAAAACAGCACTGTTCCTTCCCTCAAGGAATTTACATCAAACAACTAATACATTTTTTCTTAAACTAAAGAAAAAAACATGAAAAAACTCTCAAGTTACCTCCCCATTGTTAGCATTCTGTCATTTCTCAAATTGTCTGTTATTTACTATATTTAATTACCTATGTTCATATCGAACACTCCCAATTGAATGTAACATCATTGAAAGAAGGTATCCTTTTGGTTTTTGTTTGTTTTGCATTTGATTCCCAGCACCCTAGTATGGTGGTCTTGACCCTAGGAGGTGCTTTAGAAATATTTAGGTGAGGAATTAGATGGATGATTTTAGGGGCACAGAGAACTCCCAAGGAGGAACTATCTCTAAGAAGGCAGTTCCTTGCCTTTCTCTCTAACCTCTGGTCTTAGATAATTGCCTAGAACACTACTGAGAGGTTAAGTGTCTTGCCCAGGGTCATATCAATCAGAATGCGTCAGTCAGAGTTTTCCTATAGAGATAGCATGGAATAATAAATACAAAGCTAGGCTTGGATTCCCAAAGACCTGAGATCAAATCCCACCACAGACTCACTAGCTGTATGATCCAGGACAAGTTACTTAATCTGTTTCCTCAAGTCTCCTCTCTATAACATCAGATTCAATGCCCAATAGGACTCTAAATCTCTGATCCTGTGATTCTAACTTCAAAGCCTGCCTCTATTCACTATGCCAGAGTGTCTCTCTAAGAAATGTTTGTTTACCTGAATTCACTGGGGAGAATACAACATGTATATGATATAAGGTAAAGTGTTAATAAGATCCAAGCAAAGTACTATTAGACTTTTGAAGAGGCAGCCATAAACTGGAGGAAGGGAAATGGTGGCAGTAGAAATGATGGAAGGCTTCATAGAGGAAGTAGCATCTTGACTGGGCTTTGAAGCCCGAAAGATTTCCATAAGCAAAAAATGAAGTCGCTTTTGAAGCCAGAGACTGTTTTTCTCTTTCTCTTAATTTTTCCAATGGAAGGTATCTCTAGTCATCCTGATCGATATCGTGCCACTAGACCAAGATGGCTCTGGAGGAGAAAGTGAGGCTGGTGACTTTGCACAACTCTCCCTCACTTAAATCCAATTCATTTACAAGTCACAGCATCACTTTGATGATGTCATGGTCCTCTTTGAGAATGAAGGATAAACAACAACAATAACATTTTTCCAATGACAAACAGCCTTGTACGGACAACTAAAATGCTCATTATGCATGTAGGAAGGGGAAGGTAGGACAAGATTCCAGTACAGCTGTGATTAGACTTCTTGGGCAACCTCTTTGAGGACAGGGGCTATTTTTTGTCCTTTTGGATGATTCTGGTTGTTGTTTGCCTTTCTTTGTATCCTCAGAGCATAGCACAGTGCCCAGTACATAGTAAGTATTTAATAAATACTTGTTGATTCCACTTGATTAATACCTAATATCCCAGTTTGGCTAAAACATAAAGTATATAAATGGGTATAGCATGAAATAATGATAAAAAGGTAGCTTACCTAGTCTTCCCTCTATAGAAATCAAATTTAATGACAAGTTAAGTTATCAGAAGACAGAAGAGCCATCTCTCTTTTCCACCAAAAGAATCTGAGTTGCCTTCCTACTGAACATCCTACCCCGTACTATCTCCATCCTCCTACTGAGGTTTGGCCCCATTAAGACCTTTCTCTATTACCATGTCTCAAATGCTCCTTTCACTATCTTTATACTCACCTAACATATTCTTTCTTCCATTCTTCTGGAACCATATCTATACCCCATTTCCTCTCATTACTAACAATATTCTGCCTCTCATGGTCAAAGATTCTCCTTTCTCCAGACATAGAAGCCACTTGTACTCTCCCAGTTCATTACCTAGGCTGAATTCCCTCTGAGCCACAAAGAAGGAAGGAGGAAGGAAACAAGCATTTATTAAGTATTTTAATGTACCATGCTTTACAGATATTCTTATTGGATAAAGTGCTAAGCACTTTACAAATATCATTTCATTTGATCCTCACAACAATCCTGGGAGGTAGGCACTATTATTATCCCCATTTTACAATTGAGGAAACTGAGTCAAACAGAGGTTAAGTGACTTGCCCTAGGGTCACATGGCTACTAAATGTCTAAAGCCAGACTTGAACTCAGATCTTCCTGACTTCAGGCCTCGCACTCTACCCACCATGCCACCCAGCTGCCTCTTGAATAGAATATGATCATGATAAGGTATAGTCTGCTTTAAGAGGCAAAATGATGTGGTATATAGAATACTAGTTTTAGAGAAAAGCACTGGGTCTGAAGTCTATAAGACCTGAGTTCAAATCTGGCTTCAGATACTTCCTAGCTGTGTGACCTTGGATGAGTCACTTAACCTCTGATTGCCTGACAAAATGGATCCATTGGATCCACTGGAGAAGGAAAAGGTAAACCACTCCAGTATCTGTGCTAAGAAAACCCCAAATGGGGTCACAAAGGGTCCTACACGACTGAAACAACTGAATAACAAAAACATCAAAGGTGGACTACCATATTATTGATATCCCTCCATAAAGTCTGGTATGGAGTTAATAAATAATATAAATTATTAATAACAATAAAACTACCTACTTGAATGATTCCTCCCAAGAATGAAACGGCTGCAGCAACTCCAATCCTTTGCATCTCAAAATCAGATAAGCCCAGAACACCTGAGTTGTTATATGTAGTGAAGTTCTGGCTGGTCTGAGGAACTAGACGCTCGACAGCATTGGCAGATATTAAAGATGTCAAAGCAAAGGTCCCTAGAAAAAAATCACTCATCTGTTAATTATCAGTTAATGGCAACATCTTCACTTATACAACTAAAGCTGAATCCATGATGGAAAAACAAAGTGGAACTGATAGAAAGCTGCTCTACCCTTGCGTTTAAAGCTCTTAAAAAAGGAAAAAGAAAAAGGTCTCAGAAAAAGAAAAAGGTCTTGACAGGGCTGAACAATAAACAAGGACTTAGTAGAAAAGGATGGCTACAGCAGAAGGTACATTGTTTGAAAAGTATGGAGTCTTTGGTGGGGCTAGAGGGGACAATACAGGTCTGCCTTATCTACATTCTAGTTTCATTAAACTGTTTGACTCTTACATGGAAACAATGCCTCTACGACCTAAGCTGCATTCCTGATTTTAGAACCTTTGCCTCTTTTAATTATCTTGAAAATTAGTCCCCTTGTACATCCAAAATTGTACCAGCTCCAGCACAGATTTCTTTTGCATAATAATGATGGTAAATATTTCTATAGCATTTGCAAAGCACTTTACCTATATTGCCCCATTTGATGTTTGATCAGGTGTAGCCACTCTTTATTTAAAAAAAAGTTATTGATAGATTTTGTTTTGATACAAAAGATACTTCTCCATCAACACCCAAATAAACCTCAGTACTCTCTCTAAGTACTTGTTAGCCTATTATTATTTGAAAGGAGGATTATAACCTTTAACTTGGGCAGGATGATACTAAAATTGACCCTAGCATTCAACCAGAGATTTACAGTTTCTCAGTGTTGACTTTATTTATATTCTTACTTACTTCGTCTGCATTCCCTTCAGCAGAAGATAGGTTTCTTGAGGAGAGAGACTTTTTTTGTCTTCGTATCACCCAGTGTATAGCACATTAGAAGTGTATAGTAAATGTTCTTTAAATTGAATTGTATTGAATTGAATTCCAAAAAAAGGAAAAAAAAACTCATGGGAACAAATCTGTTCATAACTCTTTTGTTTCTATACCTAATCCCCAGCTGTTATAGTTTCCAAAGTACATATGGACAATCTACAGCATCAGTGGACTCTGAGACAATCATTAGAGAAGCAGTTATGTGGCACAACGGAGAGAGGACTGGATTTGAAGTCAAGAAGACCTGAGTTCAAATCCTGCCTCAGTCCCTTACTAGCTGTGTGACCCTGCACAAGTCATTTAATCTCAATATGCTTCAGTTTCCTCACTTATAAGATAGGAATAATAATAGTACCTTCCACCCAATATTCTTGTGAGGACCAAATGAAATGATACATGGAAAGTTCTTTGCAAAAAGGCTATAAAATGCTAGCTACTATCATTTTTAATGGCACTTCACTCATCTCCATCAAATAAACTCTTCTTTCCTATTCTCTTTCTAACTTTTGTATGCTTTGAGTCTATACCTCACAATATAACACTCGTGGAATTGGCTAGCCCTGAAGCATGATGCAATAAAAGGAAAATTTGACTGGGAGTTAGAAGACCTAAGCTAGATTTAAGCCCTGTCACTTATTAGACAGGTGGTCCTGGAATTGTCCTCTCACCTCTCAGGGTCTCCAATTCTTTATCTACAAGATGCCAAGAGCACAACAGAGAGAAAGAGCTGGGCTTGGAATCATAGTGTCTTTGGTTTTCATCTCTAGCAGATATTGACTGTCTGACCACAGACAAGGTTCTGAAGCTTTCAGTGCCCCAGGGAGACTCCTTAATACCATAAGCTATGTCAAGATATTAGGAGACACCCCATTTTCCACCCAGCAACCTGAGCTTGGCATAACAGAAATCCTTTGTGCTCACCCTCTAGATCAGGCGTGCACAACCTGAAGCCCATAAGCCACTCATGGCCCTTGAGCTGCTTGTGGCACACCAAAAAATTCTGGACATCCCACCAAAAATGTAGAGGAAAACATCCTTTGAATGTAGAGGAAATCTTTTGGCATGCCACAAGCAGCCCACGAGCTGCTGTTTGTGCAAGCCTGTTCTAGATGAACTGATGGTTCCAAGTACCAACAGAACCTGACATGAATCCCTGCTATGAACAGACTTTTTGTCACTAGACAACCTTGTCTCACTGTTGCTGTTATGCCTCACTACTACTGCTACATTATCACTGTTTGACTCTTTGTCTAGCCACAAATATATAAATCAGGTTCAGCCACACTAAAGCGGGTCCCCCCTCTAAAGGTAAAGTCTTAGCACATGTGTCCAGATCCCCTCTTTACTTGCAAGCTGTTTCTCTTACTTTGAAATTAAACTTCTGTTTGACTCCTGACTCCCCTATCTCTGCTCTGTTCAGCTCCAGCCATTCACAGGTTAGAGGCTGATTTGGTCTGGTTGACATTAATTGGTGTCAGAATTGGGATCACACACAGAACCAGACCATTGGAGTCTCTGATACCAGTGGGAATGGACTAGGTGCCACCAGAGATTTATTTCTCTGTAGTCTGACCCCCACCTTGTCTGGTGACTTCTCTACCCTTGTCCCTGCCCCAGTATTCTGAGCTCCCACCTTGGTCAAGCCTGCTATTCTTTGTGAGGAAAACACCAGAGCCCCTCCAATGAGCTGATTCGTCTCAGATCACTCTGGTAATGATATCCTTCCTTAAACTACATACCTCTGTTAACTGGTCCCTCTGTGTGCTTCTGTTATTTTTAAACTGCATACCTCTGTAGCTATGTGCCTCTGTTAAAAACCAGTAAGGTTAGGATTCCTGATAAAGTTAGCACTTTGTTAAAACTATCTGTGTCTATTTGTATCTGTCTTGTAGTTTTGTCTGTGTTTGTGTCTTTGTAAAATGTAAAATGTCTATGTTGCGTTTGTGTTGTGAGCTAGATTATGTTACCTTGAAAGATTTAAAATACAGCCAGCAAGAAAAACTGATAAAGTCTGTGGCTAAAGAGTTTGGAACACTGGGAAAGATTACTGAACTTTCATACTTGAAGCAATTGTCCCAGTAAGCAAGACTAACTCCTAATTTAAGCTTTCTGCAGAAGCAAAGTTTATAGAACTACTAAAGCATCTTAGCAGATTAATGAGTTTAATGATTAATCATTTTAAGATTGCAGAGGAGAACTCCTGAGACTTTGGGGTAATTCTAGGAACTCACTCCCTTCTGAAATATCTTAGCAAGTTTTAGGCTATCACTCTGTAGAACTTGTTTTAAGAAAATAGAAGGATTGAATTTCATAAAAAGTTAAAAGTAGACAGAATTTTGATTGAAGCGTGATAGTTTCATCATTCTAGGGCAATAAAGGAAGGCAGCTTAGTTTGGAAATAATCCCAGAGTGAAGAAAGGAAAAAAATAGATAAATGGTTTGCACCTTATAGGCACATCAGATTAACCCTTCCCTGACTCCCCCAGATCAGAGACCCTCTTCCTCTTATTCTGTTAATCCCTTTCATCTCAGATCAGATGCCCAAATAAATGTGTTGGAAAAATGTTAGGAAACATGTAGGGAAACTTGAATAACATTCTGGTTGCACAAATTTATTAGCTGTGTAATCTTAAGCAAGTTATATTATCTTTGTTTGCCCTAGTTTCCTAATCTATAAAGAGAAAAATAATGATACCCACATCTCCCAAGGTTGTTGTGAAATTAAAATAATATAATGATTGCAAAGTGCTTAACACAGTGATTGGCATATGCTAAGTACTACATTATTTCTTTACTTGAATGTAATTGTTCCATACCTGACAACTATAAAGTAGTTTTCCAAATGCTAAAAGAAATAAATAAGATTAATGATTTTTATATGCAATAATTTGGAAGTGTAATTGATGTCATCTGATGTTTTGTTTCATGTTTTTATATACATGACACTGTTTATGTTGTTATTATATTTCTAAATCATCTTATATTGTTAAATTTGAGAGACCATTATAACAGAAATGCTATTAGACAAAACAACTTTTTAATCTGGATGCTGTACACATGAATTGGGCTTTTTAAAAAGGATGTGATAAAAAATAGATATTCGAAAACTATTATTTAATGAGGTGTATTTTGTTATAAAGCAGATAATAAGTTTACTATAATAGTGAATTTTCATTTGAAAATGTTGGCTATTATGAAAGTGTATAGGGTGGTTTAAAGATATAGCTTCAATGTATTAATGATGAATCAACTATCAGGTATTTGCTGTGTGTCTTAAGCCCCAGAACATGGGTAGTTTTAATTTATAAGTAAAGGATAAATGAAATGTTAACTGTTAGGGAAACATCAGGAAAGATATTCAAGCCCTAAATTGTGGTTAGTGAAATTTTCCTATTTAAGTAAAAAATTCCTGGGACTTTAATTTACTAATTAGTTTAATTTAATTTAATTTGAGCTTTGGTTACAGGGATAGTTGTCTGAATTGTCATGAAGCCAACAGTAGAAAATGGCATGTCCTGCAGTCTGGGAACTGCTAAAGGTGATGTCTGTGCCCCAGAAAAGTTTTGGGGATGACTTTGGCATGACCCAAGGAAGGATCCTCATGATTCTATTTCCCCATTGTGTTGTTTCTTTTCTGAAAAGGAAAATTTCCCACCTGGTTAATCCTGAGCCTTGCTTTTAATACCTTGTGACTACATGATTGGTTGTCAGATATGATTCATGCCTGGAATCAAACACAGCTAAGGGAGGTCCCCTGGTCCCCCCCCACTATATGACATTGTTATTTTCCTTTTATAGCAAATTTCTATAATCAAGAAATTTTTTAAGTACAATACCAAATTTATTAAATAATAGATTGATGCTGATTCATCTCATTCTATTATAATAGAATGCCAAGCATGAATATCTTACCATTTTAATCTGTATTTGTGATCAAATTATAATATAGTGATGATATCCTCCTAAAGGGGAAATGATTAGACAAGGTAATAAGACAAAGACGCAAAGTTTTCTAAATAAATGGAATAGTAAAGTTTGAGAAAGCAACAGAATTAGACTGTTTTCTCTAAGAATTATATACATATGTATATGATTGGCTTCCAAATTTATCTATTGTGGAAATTCAGGCTTAGAGTATGTTTTAGTAATAAGTTCTCAAAATTAGATAATGATTTTACACATAAATTATATGGATAATGGTAAAGAAAATAAAATCATTTTCTAATTATTAAAATATCTGTCTGATCATTTTAAAAGGCAGAAGAGCTTATTTTATGGTTGGACCCTCATCAATTTTTAAAAAGATTCTTATAATAGGTACACGATTTAGGTAAGGAGAGAAAGAACAAATGGTATATGACCTGAAAGTCTCTGAAGTTTCAAAACTGGAGAAACAAATTTAAATGACGGTACTAAATTGTAGTAAGTCAGAATTATCTAGGAACCTCTAGGTTTGGAACTAGAAAAACAGAGCTCTTTTGGAGCTGTCCTGAAAACCTACTGTCCAAGAACAGATATCTAGGGACGAGATAGGTACATGAGACATCTGGGATTCAAAATATGCTGATTAATGGACATTGAGAATGGGTTATTATGATGTTAATTAACATTGGTGACTCTAATCTCAGCTTTTGAGATTCTGGTTTCTGATCTCAGCCCTGGACATCCTGGTTTATGTTTAAGTTTTCTTGGTTGTCTTGGTGTCATGCAAATCTCCCTTCTCAGAACTAGTTCATCATGAGACCTTTAAGTAATTTGATCTGTACCTGACTTAATGTAATTATGCAATTATGAGAACTGTAAGAAAAACTTTATCACATTATTTGAAACTAGCCCTGTTTGGCTGGGAAACTGGATCATTTCTATGTGTTGCTTAGAGACTCTTAACTAAGGACTTATGTTATGCTGACAAGAAACTCAGACCCAAAGATTGATGCAAGGGGTTTTCTCACAATTGTACATCCCAAGCAACTCATATGTCTTCTCTGAAAACTGCCAATCAATCACTGTTTTTAAGGGCTCCTATCAGGTCCTTCTGTCCACTCCCACAGCTGCCAAACTTATGGATGTGTACTCGTGGATCATCTGAAGAAAGCCACTGCTCCTGAGCGGATGGCAGAACCCTCCAGGGACTCTAAGGTTCATCTAGCACGGAACCAGAAGGAGCCGACATCCAGAAGATTCCAGATGAGGGCTGAGTATACTGTCCTAGTTATTTTCCTCTTCCCTTTTGTTATGTGTCCAACCACCAAGTTCCTGATTCAAGCATGTGTTGGCTTTTTCTCCCTCTACATTCTTGCCCCCTGCCCCACATTTTCTGCTTGCAAGCAAACAATGGCTAGATAAAACCTATTCAATTCAACATCTTCTCTTAGTCCAACTAGCCTCTTATGGCATCTTGCCTTGTACCTGCCTCTCCTTTTATTGGCCAGAAGGGTAGGAGTTCTTTCACCACCCCCTCCCTTTGGCCAAAAGGAGGGAATGTCAATTAGGAGACACCCTGTTTTCCAGAGCTAAAGCCCAGCAAACAAGCTGTGCCCTGAGCTTGCCATAACAACAATCCTTTGTGCTCACCCTCTGGATGAACTGATGGTCCCTAAGCTTGGGCTAACCCCAACAGGACCAGACATGAAGCCCTCCTATGAACAGACTTTTTCACTAGGCAACCTTGCCTCACTGTGGCTGTTGTGCCTCATTACTGTTGCTACACTACACGTATGACTCTTTGTCGAGTCACAAATATATAAATCAAGGTTCAACCACATTAAAGGAGGTCCCCCCACTAGAGATGGGATTCCAACACATGTCCCTCTTTGCTTGCAAGTCATTTCCCTCACTTTGAAGTTAAACTTCTGTTTGATTCCTGATTCTCCCGTCTCTAACCTGCTCTGTTTGGCTCCAACCATCCACAGGTTAGAGACCAGTTCAGTTCAGTTGACATATACGTGTGTGTGTGTGTGTGTGTGTGTGTGTGTGTGTGTGTGTGTGAGAGAGAGAGAGAGAGAGAGAGAGAGAGAAAGAGAAAGAGAGAAAGAGAGAGAGAGAGAGAGAGAGAGAGAGAAGGAAAGGGGACAGAGAGAGGAAGATGGGAAAGAGGTAGGGAGAGGGAGAAACAAGAGAAAAAGAAGGAAGGAGGGAGAGTGAGAGAGGGTGGGGAAGAGTGAAAGGTAGAGGCAGAGGGAGAGAGGTGTGCATGTGTGGGAGAGAAAGAGAGAGAGACCCAGGGAGAGAGAGAGAGATTCCTATTGTATTCTATTAAGAATAGTTTAATATTATAAGGCAACATGGTATAATGAATAGAAAGCTGGCCTTGGAGCCAGGAAGAGTTGGCTACTAGTTTTCTCTCTCATTACTTCACCTTTTAGGGAGCTCCCTAAGACAACAGGTCAGAGAATAAACTGATGTAATTGATGAGTTTCCTCATTCAGGCATTTCCTAGAGGTCTAGTACCTATTCTTTCTTTTAACAATAGTTGAACACAGGGATAAAAAGTTACTAAGATCACAGACATAGAACTAGAAAGGACCTGAGGGGCCAAGGAGTCCACTCCTACCCTGCTCCACTCCATTTTTATAGATCAGAAAACTAAGCCGTAGAGAATTTGTGACCTGGCTGATCATATAGGGAAAGATCCAGGATTTCAGCTCTGTTCTTCTGACTCCAAATCCTGCAAGCTTTCCTTTGTACCACAAAGAGCACCAAGCTGACTAACCCTCATTAGCATTCCTCAGTCATCACCTATTTTACCCCTCCTCAAAATCTTAAATGGACCCAAATCTTACCAGCTTCAGTGAATACTGCACATTAATCATCATTTGTTTCCATCTTCTTCAACAACTAATTCACCTCCATAATGCCTAAATTTCTTAAACCCAAGTTCCCTTCCCTATTTCTCATGTGACACTGAAATCAGGATCAAATTTCCTGTGTGCCATGAAGAATAATTAACCCATTTCTCCCTCCTCATAAATGAGGTCATTTTAAATCAAAATCAGAAAAGAAAACAAAAACACACATCTTAGGGCAAGATAATTAGAGCAAATTATGCTTTCTGTATTTTTGCTAAAGAGTTGTTTTTTGGATAAAACAGATCATTTGTTTGTCAAAGCTTTACCACCATCGGGCAGAATCTCACTTAGGGAATTACATGAGATATCTGCCCTTAAAATGCAGGCAAAATGACAGTTATAGTGACCTCTTCTTTCATGAAAACAGTATTTATTTGTTAAGAGGAAAGTGGAGGGGCAGAAGAGGCAGTGTTGTTGCTGAAATAAAATATTATATGGAAATAAAATGCTTTCTAAACAAAAAGTTTGACAGTCTTTACCCCAAGGACTCTGGTTGTTTCTCTAAATAAAGATCATGCGTAGGTCAAAAAATAATTAAGCCATATCAGTTTGTGTAATTACTCTGATATATACATAAATACATAGTACCATGTGGAGAAAGCCACTGATGTGACTAATTTACTCCAAATAACCTTAAAGGTTTGCATCAGACCAAGCCAAGAAATAAGAAGGTCCAGCTGACTCTTTGTCCTTTGATGGAGTACAAATAATGAAATAAAATGCCTTCAGCTAAGGATTGAGAAAATGTAGTAGAATGAGTGTTTTTTTGGTATGTAAATGATATGTATTTTGGAATGCATAATACTTAGCAGAATAAAAGGTATCTGTGGAGTGCTTAAAGGTATTTGCTAACTATGCTAACTATAGATATACATGTTATTTTGAAATCATATAGCCAGTCAAAAGTCTGCCATATAGTCTTAGGAAACAAACTATGTAAATATGTATTTAGGCCCTTATCAAAATATAAATTTTTGACCTCCTAAAGCAAATCCATTATGGTCTATTGTGTGGATTCATTCTGCCTTTTCTATCAAAAGTTCAACAGAGGAAATGTTTTGGGGTTAATCTTTGGATCAAACCTGATCTCTTTTCTTCCTCCTTTCTGTTAAAATGTGAAGAGGAGATGTTAATAGACAACAAGGGAAAGGAATGTGAAATGTTTAATGGTTAAGAGTCTGAGAACACTCAGTTTCTTATTCATTAGTAGAGTTTTGTTGCATTTGTTTAACACAAAAGAAAATCCCATGATCTCAAGCTCTTATCACCTTTGGCTTTTATAGGGCAAAAGCAGCTAGGGGAATGTACACCCTAAATATTTGTGAGGTTATTTTATTTCAATTTCAGCATGAAGCAAATTTATAGAGAACTTCTGCAGAAACATAATTGTGAAAGATGAAATGATGTAATCCACACATACCAATGGGAAAATTATCTGGATAATTGGAAAATAAAATGCTTTTCCATAATAATCTGGCTATTTTAGGAAAGAATGTCTTTTCTGGAGTTCTCCATGGCACAATACTTACTTAAAAGAGGAAAGGATTCATTAATAGTAGCTAGGATTTATATAAAGCTTTCATTTTTCAAAGTTCTTATTCTCTTTCTCATTTTATCCTGATAATATCTCTTCAGAGGGATGAATGGATAGATGGATAAATATATACATTGGTAATAGATAGCATTACACTTTCAGCTAGTATTTACATAGCACTCTGAGTTTTGCAAAGTTCTTTACAAGTATTATCTCATTTTTTAATTCACAACCATAGAAAATAGGTACTATTATCATCCCCAGGTTGGAGGAAACTGAGGCAAAGAAAGATTAAGTGACTTAACTTAGGATTAAATAGCTAGTAAGTGACTGAGGTTGTTTTCAGCTCAGGTCTTCCTGAATTCAGGTTCAGTGCTCTAACCACCGCATTACAGAGATGATTGTTTACAATTAACACAAGTACTTAGTATTTAAGTCACAACTAATTGAGAAATTTGACTTTTATTTCTCAAATAACTGAGTCCTTTTCATTATTAACCTACAAAATGTAAGTACATATAAATCCTTACCTGTTGCAACATGGCGCCCCATTCCAAAGATGGCATAAATAATGGCTGGAAACAGAGAGCCATATAAACCAAACACCGGGTGGACAGAAGAGAGAATAGCAAAGGCCAACCCTATAAATAAGATGAATTGTAATTAGTTATGAGCAAATTATTCTCAAGACGTGGTCCACAACAACAATGGAAAAAACTTTAATTTTGAGTTAAAATCCAATACATCACCACAATTAACTATCTTACATGCTCATTTAAAGCATAAGGCATATACCCTATTCAGTACCTACCTTCTAGAGTTGCATTTACGGTAAGATATATAAACCTCTACAGGGAAGAATAATTTTTAAGAACTATACATTATCCACCTTTTACATTTCAATCCCAAAAACCTACTATGTGCCAGGTACTGTGACTACATATGGAGATGCAAAGAAAAAAATGAAAGTCTATACCATAAAGGAGTTTGCATTCTATTGGGGAAAACAACATATACCTACATAAATAAATACACAATATATGCAAAGTAGTCTCAATAGGGAACTAGCTTCTGGGAAAATCAGGAGACTTCATGTAGGAACTTGGGCTCTTCAGCTGAGCACTGAAGGAAGCCAGAACTTCCAAGAGGCAAAGATGAAGAAAAAGTCACTTCCAAAGAGCCTGTATAAATACAAATTGCTCTGAATGACCTACTTGTCCATCAATAAGGATTTATTAATTGCTTACTATGTGTCAAGGACTGTACTATGTGCTAGGGAAGGATTCATAAGCACAATTATAAAACATAACCATAGTTTAACTTAGAGATAATTTGTAGTTATGTAGCATTTGTACCTTTTCTAATTACTTTCATCTGCATTGTTTTATTACCATGGGATAGATGGGGCAGGTATAATTATCACCATTTGAAAAATAAAGCAACATAGACCCAGAGAGGTGAAAAGTGTAAGGCAATCTGTAACAAAAATCCACTGAAGCCAAATCTCTGACAGTCATTTTAGACATCTTAAAGGACTTGTCCAAAGTAATAAATAAAGTTATTGAGCATGTCTGCTCTCCCCTTTTGCTGTTTGAGTATTCTTCTCTTTCTGCAGCCTGATGATGAGAAAAAGTAAGTTCTGCCCACTTCCTCCTTTCTTCGCTGGTGTATTCCTTTTCCTCTCCTTCTTCTTTCCCATCATAGCATGATCAAAACAAAGAAAGCCCGCTGCAGCTCCCATGAGATCTTATTACCTCCTTTGTGTTCTTTGAAGACATTAGTATTCTTTGGGGGGGTCATCCCTTCTCTTCCTCTTAGAAGGCAAGGGCTTCATCATTATTTAGACCCATTTACCCACTCAACTGTCTTTACCTTTCTTGGTTTCTCTTTTGCTTTTAACATTTGAAAGTTTCTACTCCAATCTGTTTTTTGGATTGGGAACAATGAAAATTCTTCTAATTTCATTAAAGGTCAATTTTCTCCTCTTCCCCTTCCTGTCCCTAGGATTATACATAGTCTTGAAGGATGTTAGTCTTGGATTTCTTTTTCTGTTTTTTGGTTTTTTAAAGGGGGTTGTCATATGACAAGATTTTCTGTAATTTGTGTTAATTGCTAGGTCAGTCTTATGTAGTTCTGACAAGTTATGTAGTTATTGACAAGTTATTTGACTGAGGCAGGTCAATTAACCTCTCAGGGCCTGAATTCATCAATTTTAAAATGAGGGGGTTGGAAGAGATGACCACTTAAATTCCTTCTGGACCTGGTATTATGATCTTATATTGCCCAGGATCATATAACTAAAAAGTGTAAGAGATATGTCATTGCTTTCATTTTACCAATGAAGGTCTAAATCAATAAAAAATCATAATTTTTTGTCTCAATTTTCAATCCTTTTTAAAGCAACTTTAACTTCCCCAATCTTAAATTTAATTCTAAAAATAAATTTTGGCTGGTATAAAGTCATCTACTAAAGTGTGACTCCAGACCTTCATTGTGATTTGGAGGTGACATTGGATTTTCAAAGATGGTGCCAGGACAGTCCACATACTGGCAGGTCCTCACAAACTGAAAAAGCTTTGAAAATAGGCCCAGGGATGAACTGTGAATGTCATTATCAAAAAAGGTGGCAAACAAGTGATGAATTAGGCCTTTTTCAGGTTCAGAAACTCATGAGGACAGACCACAAAGTAAAGGAGGAGTTATGAATTACATTAGTGAATGGAGTACCTCTCACAACAAAACAATAGATTTTTTGAAGTAGTAATTTAGTTATTTTTATTATTATTATTATTCCAGGCAGTGAAATGTGTGTGTGTATGTGTGTGTGTGTGTGTATGCGCACACACGCATGCACGCGTGTTTGTGTGTAGCTAAAGACAGCTATAGATAATAGATCCTGATTTACACCATCAATGATCATCATTCCCTAGTCTTGAAAACAAGAACTGGATAAGTGTTTGTTAGTTTCTTCCTGAAAAAATTTTTAACCCTAAATTCTCAGTTTTGATCCTACCTCCTTGATGACTTAGCATGTTATGCTGTGGAAAAACAATGTCATGAAAAAAAAAACACCTATCTACCTAGGAAAATGGGCAAGAAATGGACTTATGGATAAATGACAGTAGGACTGAAGCTGAACTAGGACAGATGCACCATAATATCTCTGCCTCAAGATCTCCAATGAGAAGTTCAGTGAGTGAAGGAAGCCTATGATCTCCTGAGATGACCCGTTCTACTTTTGAATGGCTCTGTCAGGAAGTTTTTCTGCCATCAAGGCAGAAAACACTTACTATCTTTCTCTCTGAAATGTCAAAATACTAACAGAAATGAAAGCTATGACTTGTGTTGGCAGTGTTTCTATGAAAACTTTAGAAGCTATTGAGTCCAAGCCCACCTTCATTTTATTGATAAAGAAGCTGAGGCAGAGATGTCAGGTGATTTCTTCATAGTCATACAGCTGGTAAATGTCTGGGGCATGATTTGAACCTGGACTCCCTGACTCCAAGTCCAGTGCTCTACACTACCATGCTGCCTCTGTCAAGACCATATTTTCCCAAACAGGACTAAACCCTAAAGCCTAAGATTAAGGCTGATGATGTTCTAATGACTGAGCTATCTGGACAAAATTTTCTTTATTTTACACTAAGCTCAAATTACTTACAGAGCTATACCCTGATTAATACAAATAATGAATCTTAAGAAGTGGTCTCATTATTCAAATTCACACTGTATATTTCCATTGGGCTGGAATCAATTACTGTATTTTACATAATTATTACTTCAAATTGTATGAATTTGAATACATGTGACCATGTCACAAGATTCATTATTTGCACAAATCAGGACCTAGCTGCTTAATACTTTATAATTTACAAAGTGTTTTTCTAATTACTCCATGAAGTAGATAATACAACCATAATATCTTCATCATCATCACTGTTAAGTGACATTTATATGATGATTTCAGATTTTCAAAGCTGTTGAGATTATCTCATTTGTTCCTCACTAAAATCCTATGAATTAAGTACCATGGGTAGTTTTTTTTAAATCTTTTTATTAAGAAACTGAGTCTGAGAGATGAAGCATTATACAGTGGAAAGAACACTGAAGTTTGAGTCATCTGATCTGAATATGAATCTCAGCTTTGCTACTTACTAACTGTGTGACCTGAGGCAGGTCAATTAACCTCTCAGGGCCTGAATTCATCAATTTTAAAATGAGGGGGTTGGAAGAGATGACCACTTAAATTCCTTCTGGACCTGGTATTATGATCTTATATTGCCCAGGATCATATAACTAAAAAGTGTAAGAGATATGTCATTGCTTTCATTTTACCAATGAAGGTCTAAAGCTGTAAAAAGCTTATGTTACCTATCCAAGGATAAATATCAAGAAAATGGCATAATTGGGACTTTTGAGCTTAGATCTTCCGATTTCAAGACCAGTGTTCTTTTTGCTATCAATCAATCAATAAGCATTTTTAAAGCAACTACTATGAACAAGACACCATTCTATGTTGTTGTTCAGTCATTTCAGTTGTGTCTGACCCCATTTCGAGTTTTCTTGGCAGAGATACTGGGGTGGTTTGCCATTTCCTTCTCCAGCTCATTTTACAGATGAGGAAACTGAGGCAAACAGAGTTAAGTGACTTGCCTAGGGTCACATAAGTAGTAAGTGTCTAAGCCTAGATTTTAACTCAAGAAGACGAGTCTTCCTGACTCCAGGCCAGGTACTCTATCCACTGAGCCACCTAGCTGCCCACACTGTTCTATGCCACACTTAAACTCTAAGGTCCATAGACAATCAAATGGGTTTCCCTAGATTCTGTACCCCTATCCAATTAAAAGAAAAGCTGGTGAGACATGCATTGGACCTAAAGAAGATTTGGAAATCTTGAAATACGATGCAAAGTGTTATCACTTAAAGAAATTCCACAAGACTAAATCAAGGTCTAGAGACCACAATACCTTTTCCTTGACCTCACATTAAATGGATACAGAACTTTCATTCTCAGCAGTGGTATTATTCACACCCCATGGAAATTCTGGCTCTGGGCTGCAGCAAGCTTGAACAATGGACAAGAGAAGCATTATCCCAGACTGATAGCTTACTCAAAAAAACTGACAATCTCCTATAAGAAGTTAGGCATGCAAAAGTACCTCCCTGAAAGGAAAAGCCTCATCTCTCTGCTTATTTAATACCTCTATTCATACTACAAAGTCAGCAACTCTTTCTTTGAGGGGAAAAACCTTTAAAAAAAAAATCTTCTGTAGAAATACCAATTACTTAGACTCAGCCAAATAGGTTCCTTTATCATTTATGGATTAGAAGTATGTGCACTGTCTGTTTGATGATAAACCATACTATACGTTACATATAAAAATTACAATTACAACTCTATTATGGAGATCTGAAATGCAGATCAGTATAATCAATCATGAATATCTGTTACAGAATTCTATTCAGGAATCTATGGAGAGAACAAAAACAACACCCCAAACATACAATGTGAGATCAAAATCTCTGGAAAGTGCTACCAAGGATTAAAACCAAACTGCAGGGGCAGCTAGGTGGCACAGTAGATAGAGCACCAGCCCTGAAGTCAGGAGGACCTGAGTTAAAATCCGGCCTCAGACCAAACACTTGACACTTACTAGCTGTGTGACCCTGGGCAAGTCACTTAACCCCAACTGCCTAAAAAAAAAAAAAAAACAAACTGCACATTAGACCAAATTAAAAGAGTGATTTTTCAATGAAGAAGAGAGAAAAGGACAAAGAGGAGAAAAAAGAGATGGAGGAGGAGAAGGAGGAGGACAGGATGGGGGAGGAGAAGGAAAAGGAGAAGGAGAGAGAGCAGGAAAAAGAGAAGGGGAAGGAAAAGGAGAAGAAAAAGAAGAAAGAGGAGGGGAAGGAGGAGGAGGAGTAAGGGAGAATAAAACCAGGGATTATTTAGATATCTGATTACCTACCAAGACCAGAAAAGAGTTGATAATCCTGGTTATGTCACTCTGGTAAGACTGATTCTGCTATAAAAGAATAATGCCAGGGAAACTATTTTTTGAAGGAGTCTTTTTTTTTTTTTTAAGTGAGGCAATTGCAGGTAAGTGATTTGCCCAGAGTCACACTGCTAGTGAGTGTTATGCATCTGAGGCTGGATTTGAACTCAGGTCCTCCTGACTCTAGGGCCAGTGCTCTCTATCCACTGCACAACCTAGCTGCTCCAAAAGAGTCAATTGTTGAATGAATACATGAATGAATAATAATAGCTACATTTCTATAACAACTTAAGGTTTGCAAAATGCTTACATAAAGTAACAGATTTGATGAATGAATGAATGAATGAATGAAAAAAATCTCCTAATATGTGCCAAGCACTAGTTATACAAACAGAAATATCTAGATTATCTCTCCTCTCAAAGAGTTCATTCTAATTGGAGAAGACAAGATATAAAGAAAGTTCATCTGCAGGCAGAGAAAAAGATCCAGGAGTCCTAAGGGCTCAACAGTGAGGCAGACGGCAAGGCCTAAGAGTCCTTACATTGTATAAGTAGGTCAGATGACAGTGTCAGTGAACACAGGATATGGTGACAGGGCAGAGGTAGAGACAGAACAGAATGCTGGGTGGTGTAATGGACAGAAGTATTGGACCTGGAATTGGGAAGACTTGAGGTCAAATCTTGCCTCAATACAGAGTAGTTGCGTGATCCTGGGCAAGTCACTTAACTTTTCCAGGCTTAATTTCTCCATCTGTATAATTGGGATAATAATGATAATTATAGTATTGTTGTGAGAATCAAAATGAGACAACAAATGTAAAGTGTTTACAAAAATAAATGCTAGCTATTAGGGTAATTCCTGGAGAATGTTAGGAGGCAGTAGAAGGAGTAAATGGTAAGGACCAGTGGCCCTGCATCTTACTCCATTATCTTCACCAAGAAAACTCCAAATGGGGTCAAGAAGAGTCAGACTGAAACAACTAAACAACAACAACATATTACATAGGTAGCAGTCCACCAGATCAGATTAAGAATTTGCATAAGGTGACTATAATTCTCCTATATGGTAAGGTTTAAGCATTTGGAACCCAGAGCCATTGGTTTTGTGGTAGTAAACAGACCCAAATATAAGTCCCAATTGCCAAAACCCAATACTCTATAGCTAATTTAGCTTAACAGACTTACTATTCCACAAAAATCCCTTCTCTCTAGAATTTATTTGCAGAAAGAGCATTGACTCTGGAGTCAGAGGACCTGGTTCAAATTCTGCCTCTGATCCTTATTACCTATGTGACCTTGGACAAGTCATTTAACTCCCTGACTTCCATTTCTTCATCTATAAAATGAAGGGGCTTGACCAGACAGCTTTGAGGCCCCTTCCAGCTGTAAATCTTTAAGTCTATGATGCTATGATATAGTTTTCCTTGTCCTTCTGTCTCAGTTTTTATTACAGTCTACCTAGGGAGCAGGGGAGGCTCCTTAAAACCACATTCTGAACATTAACACAGTGGCCTTAAATAAATCTTAAATTACATTATAAGCTTCCCATCTTAACTTTGAAAATCTTTAAAGTCTCCAGTCTTGACTTTTTATTCAAGTTACTGACAAATTCTACGTCAGAGTCCCCCATACTGACTAAAGGCTGCTTGGTGGTACAGTGTCAGGAATACCTGAGTTCAAATCTGGCCTCAGACACTTATTAGGTGTGTGACCCTGGGCAAGTCACTTAACCCTGTTTGCCTCAGTTTCCTCATCTGTAAAATGAACTGGAGAAGGAAACAGCAATCCACTCCAGTACCTTTGCAAGAATATCCCAAATGGGGTCATGAAGAGTCAGACATGACTGAAACGACTGAACAAAACACTGACTATGACTAGGTTTAATCCCTTAAACCTGGTGGGCCTCTTATTTCTTATCTATAAAATAAGAAGGTTAGACTAGATGACTTCTAAGGTCCTTCGAGCTCTAAACCTATAATCCTATCCTATAACCCTATATCCTATAGGGGTCATCCTATGACCCCTCTTGAAGGAAATGAACTTGGGGTTGCTAGAGACACAAGATGGTTGCCAATGCAGTGAATGTAAAAGATGTTCTTTGAACGACCATTTTATAACCTGTTATATAGCTACTAAAAAAATGTGTTTAAGTGATTCCAAAAAAGGCCAGAATTCTTAGAACACCATTGCTCTAATGTCTAGGAAATGGTGCCTAGAGAAATTATAAAAGGCCAAATGAGAATAAGGAAGAGCCAGCCACATCTGGGACTGTGACACTGTGAGTTAGGAAGAATGGAGTTTCCAAAAGAAATGATATAATTCAATTTTCCCATTATACTCACTAATTCCTGATATAAATGAAAACAAAGCCTGTATAAAAATATTGTGGACGCTGACCTCAAACTGGCATGTAGAAATTCTGAGAGATACTCTCTTCCCCAAATCCCTCTACATACTCTTAACCCAGGCTCTCAGGTTGCTGCTAACATACTCCATCAGACAGCCAATTAATGGAGAATTACCAGTTTGCTTGTTAGGCTTTTATCCTGCAGATAAATGGAAGACTTTATTCCCTGCGGCTGGCTGGCTGGCTAGCAATTTCCACACATGTTAAGTTCACTTGATTATTTTCTTAAGAGCTGCTTTTCACTGAGTTGGTGGTGTTTTTGTTTGTTTTTTTTTAAAGTAGCCAAACTAAAACAAAATTATGTTTTTCAATTCTGTGTCTCAGTCCCATGTATGGATTGCTTCAGTGTTAGAAAAGAATTCCTAGACTTGGGATATATATCTTCAAAACAAATATGCTATATTTTTTCTTACAAATTATGTTGTCAGCCCTTCTGGAAAACAAACTGGAAAGTTACTTCATGTAAAGAAAAATTACCCAGGAGTGAAAGC
Organism: Vombatus ursinus; assembly: GCF_900497805.2. Classification (NCBI taxonomy): domain Eukaryota; kingdom Metazoa; phylum Chordata; class Mammalia; order Diprotodontia; family Vombatidae; genus Vombatus; species Vombatus ursinus. The sequence goes on from NW_020951545.1 coordinate 4,416,404, forward strand.
TTAGTAATTACTTCTAAAGGTCTCAAGGGAAACTAGGTAGGGTCAGAATTGTTACATGTAGACTGAGTGCCATAGGGCATCTTTAATTAGGTATGAGAATTTCTCATAAGCTCTCTTTTGCTAAAACAAAAATATTTTAAATGGCATAACATAGTAGAAAGAACACTAGATTTGGAATTACAGATACTGGGTTCCAATCCTGTCTCTGTCAAACCTTGCCTCTGTGAGCCTGGGAAAGCTATTTTGGCCTCAGTTTCCACACCTGTAAATGAGGGAATTTACCTTACAAAGTTCGTTGCAATTTTAAATCCATCTATAATTCTATCTATACAATTCTCCAGATTAGGTAATGAAGGCTAAGTATTGAATTCCACAATAGGAGAGGAGGAGAGAGGGAAAATATTCAAAAGAAACTAAAGGAAAAATGAGGTTGAAGCATTCTATAATTATAAGCTTTATCAGAAACCAGGTGTCCATATATGATAGTCCTTATTTTTACTCTCCAAGAGTAAGAAAATGCTAAATCCCAGCAACAAAGGGTGTTTCATTCACGCATCTCATTTCTTCTAGAAAAGAAGAATCATTTGCTGAAGAATGAAGACAGAGAAAAGAACACTTAGAAAATCATAATGAAAGCCAAAATGGCTTAAAAATTTAAGATCATGCCCAATTCCCTCAATAGCATGTTTCTGAAGGGGCTACCATCAGGCCTAGACAAAGGGGATTCATTAGTTCATATAGCCCATGTACTTTCAACTCCTCAAGAGAGGATTGAGTTCATAAGAGACAAACCAGGATGGTAAGGTGACTAGAAATCAGTTCAATTCAGTGAATATTTAAGTGCCTATTACATACATGGCACAGTGCTAGGCACTGGAGATAAAGAAATAAAATGACATGACCCCCATCCAAAATGTGCTCATATCTTACTAGGAGAGCAGAGATGAAATGCAACATGTACCCACGTATGTATCATAGAAGGTTGGGTGGGATTGTCTTCAAACACTGATTCCATTCAGTGGAGCCCTTGACTGTTTAGTGAGACCTACAGCCCAGGTTACCCAAGCTCTGACTTTATCTTGGAAGATGCCCTGAAAAATCATGACTTCTTGGCTCATTTTGCTCCCACTGATAATTTCTTCCAGAAACTTCAGAATAGAGCTCATGTCTAAGTTTCCACAGTTGTGGACCAAAGGGCATTATTTTGACCACTAGAAATTCGAGGTACTCAAAATATCCCATAAATAGGTAGAGCAAATTTCCTTTCCTTCTCATTCACTCCAGGGACCCATACACACCTCCATTCTCCTGTTTCTACCATAAAGATTTGTACTCCCCTCAGGAGGAAAATAAACTTTGTGTTGGTCCTTCCTCACCCTTTTCATGCTAAGGAGTCTCTCCTTCATACCAGCAACCCCTTTGGGCCTCCAGTATCATGATCTCACCTTGAGGGCACAGACTCAAGTCTGTGCCACTTATTAATTGGGCAAGCTGTTCAAGTTCTCTGGACTTTGTAGGGAACCACATTAGTTAACCAACTTTTCAGGTCCCTTTGAGCTCTAAATCTATACTATGATAATTGTCGTTCAATCGTTTCAGCTGTGTCTGACTTTTGGTTACCTCATTTGGGGATTCCTTGGCAAAGATACTGAAGTGGTTTGCCATTTCCTTCTCCAATTCATTTTACAGATGGGAAAACTGAGGCAGAGTTAAGTGACTTGACCAGGGTCACACCACTAGTGCCTGAGATCAAATTTAAACTCAAATCTTCTTGACTAAAAGTTGGTGCTCTAATTTGCCACCTAACTGCCAACTATGATAATAGTTAACAAGCTCTGGCTTTATCCTGGAGGATGCCCTGAAAAATTATAATGAATATAATAATAGTTAATGGTAATTGCTGGCATTTATATAGTACTTTAAGGTTTGCAAAGTATTATACATATGTTATCTCCTTTGGTACTCATAACAACCCTGTGACTCAGGTTCCATTATTATCCTCATTTTATATATGAGAAAACTGAGGCAGAGAGAGGTTAAGTGACTTGTCTATAGGCACAAAGCTAGTGAGTATCTGCAGGATAATTTGAACTCAGGTCTTCCTAACTGCAAGTCCAGTGCTTTAATCCACTCCACAACCGCCTTGGAAGGGGACGAATTTGGAATGTCTAGAAAGGCAATTTCCTTTCCCATCAGAATGTGGGAATCCACTTTGCATCTGCTCCCCTTGCCTGGTTTCAACTCTAGGGAACAAGATGCTCCTTCCAAGATAAGCTCATCACTTCTAAACTCACCATCACGATGCTAACTCAAGCCTTGATTGACTCTTCCCTCTGTCTGCAGGGTGGTGTACCAAACAGCTCCCAATGCTTTCCTTTATAAAGATTAGAAACTGGACTCTCAGTCCACTCCATTTTGCATCTGCTGCCCTTCCTGGTTTGAACTCCACAGAACAAAACGCCTTTAGGTCGAGAACCCCCTGGCATCCCATCCCCACTCCCTTTTCCTGCATGTACGTTGTCTCCCCCTTCAGATTGTAAGGCTGTCTTTTCATTAATTATAGCCCCAGTGCAACAGTGCCTGGCATTTCACAGGCACTTAATAAATGTTTATTGGATTAGAATATCTAACTAACTCAAAACAGCAGTGGAGGGCAAAGCCCAGTGTTTTTAATCTTCTGTATCATGTCTAGGTCCTCAGCACAGGACCCTTAGGATTCTCCCAGAAAGCTGGGTTTCAGGAACTCTCAGCAGTCTGAAGTTCAGAAACTGCCACCTTTGAGCCACACAGTACCCTCTCTAGAACTCCTATCTCTCCAGCAGTACAGCCAGGAAATCAAGATCTAGAACTCTCCTGGGGCTATTTCTCAGTGGCTCCACCACCGCCTCTTGTTGCCACTTCTGGACCCACATGACAATGAAAATAATAATAATAACAATAACAACAACAATAACAACAGCATACACTAACAGCTAGCACTTACATAGCATTTCAGGTTTGCATGGTACTTTACATGTCATCTCCTTTGATCTTCACAACAACTCTGGGAAGTAGGTGCTACTATTATTCCCATTTTACAAATAAGTAAACTGAGGCTGAAGGAGGTTAAGTTTCTTGTCCAGGGTCACAAAGCTAGTTAAATATCTGAGGCAGGATTTGAACTTAGGTCTCTCAGACCACAAGTGCTCTACCTACTATACCACCTTAGATGAGTACCCAATTAGCCTGCAAATGCACCTGAAATGTACTTCTTTTCCAATGCTTCCATCAACAGCTTCTGGCCTCGGTATTAGCAGCACAGGTTGTACAGCTACACAGCCATTCCCCACCCTACTTCCCCTTAGGATCTAGGTCAGTTCTCAGATTCTAATTTCTGGCAGATCTTTGCATCTCTCTGAAAAGGCCTGAGGGTATTTTTAGAATTCTTCTGAAGGGTGAGCTAACAGAATGCCCATTCTCATTGATAAGAGGAGACACCCCACAATTAGTTAGAACTTCAAGAAAATTCCCATCTCCTCCTAATCTTCATCTTAGGGTCATTTTTTAAAAAAGAAAAATAAAGACTTTTTTTGTTTTACAGCAAGTTTCATTTCCCAATATCTATTTCCCCCTCTCCAACCCAAAGAGCCATCCCTTAAACAAAGAACAAAAAAAGAAAAAAAAAGTTCAGCAAAACTAATGAATACATCATTCAAGTCAGATGGTATGTGCTATCTTCTACCTCTCCATAAGCCCCCACCTCTGAACAGAAGGGAGAGAGGAACATTCTCATCTCTCTCCTTCAGAACCAAGTTTGATCATTACAATTACACAGCATTATTTAGGATTCTTTCCATTTGCATTGCTAGAGTCATTCTTGTTCACAGGGTGGGAACAGCAATACCCAAAATGCTTCACTGGAACATTCTGAAGACATTAATTAACCCCAAAGTGATAAATGTACAGCTATTAGTTAATGTCCTCCATGCCAAGAAGAGTCTTTTAGAAAACACGAAACAGTTATGTGTGAGTGTAAACAAGGAAACAGCTGGTCACATGCTCAGGTTTCCCCCAGAGGCCTGACTAAATTCCACTAGTGTCTGGGAAGACCATAGACATGAGTCATACAAAGACCCAGAAACAGGTTCGGAAAAAATAGCTTTTGTCAAAAACCCTTTACTCTTCCCTATTCCTTGGAGATTCTTGCAGTCCTGAATGCAGCAGTGGCAAATGAGGATTCCTCCCTATGGTCTGGGGCTGTGGTTGCTATATGAGGGATTCTTATTTAGAAAAGTAAACAATGCTACAAAATGCCAAGTGGTACTAGGAAGAGGAGTAAAGCCACTGTGGCAGCTGGGTGGTGCTGTGCCTAGCATGCTGGACTTGGAGTAAGGAAGACCTGAGTTCAAATTCTATCTAAGATACTAATTAGATGTCTGATGCTGGGTAAGTCACTTAATCCCTTTTAGTCTCAGTTTCCTCACTTATGAATTAAAGATAATAATAGCACCTACTTAACAGAGTTGTGAGGATCAAACATATAACATACATAAAATGACATATAAATGCTATTATTATTCAAAGGCAAGACTTATTTGCACACTTAGTAATAGTCTTTGAGCAGTAATAATAGATGACATTTATGTAATACTTAAAATTTTCAAAAGTACTTTACATACATGACCTCACTTGAGCTTTACAATAACACTGAGAATTGTGCATTGTAGATTTTATTAACCTCCTTTTACAGATGAAGAAAATGAGGCTCAGTGTCTTGAAATGAAGCTCATGGTCACACTGCTAGTAAGCATCAGTAGTAGGATTTGAGTTCAGTTCTTTCTGACCTCAAGTCCAATACTCTATCCATGGTGCCACAATGTGCCAATACGAACTATAGGTCTGGGAATGCAGATCCAAGGATAGGACATTTTAGATGTCTCCTCCATAGTGAGGTATCAGTTTGTGCTTCCTAATCCTACTTAATAAAAAGAGGTTATTCAATTATGCTCACAGTTGTGTTGTGTTTTGTTTTGTTTTGTTTTAATTAGGAATAGGGGTATTAGTTCCTTATGGCTGGAGAAAGAATATGAGTGAACTATTCTCTTGGACTCATACCCCACCCAGGATGAAATCACTTGGAGGCTACAATATGGTAAATTATTTTTATGAGTGTGCTAAGTGCTTCCCTGTGCTTTTGAAAGAGTTAATTTACCCCTCCTGGAAAATTCAGTTACTTCTAGAGAGGAATAGTTTGCCCATCACGGCTAGCTTCAACTAAGTATAAAATGACAAAACGAACAAGAAGCCTGCAAAATAGTTACCCAAAGAAAAAAGGTTTGCCTCTCTAATTGAGAACAACCCACCAGATTGAAGAGCTGCTGTTGTTTATCTGACCAGCTTCAGTCAAGGTTGGAACTCCCTTCGAAGATAATACAACCTCAGAGAAGGAAGCTATCCCGATACATAATAATACATTAAAGAAAATAATTATGCTTTCAACTTTGTACATTCCACTTTTTCTGGGACATTTAAATTATTTTATGCCTAACACATTAAACACAGTTGCTAGCCACAGAGATCTAAAAGACAATAGGCCAATAAATGTCCTTTAGTGCAGCCCTGAAAATAAGCATTGTTTTTGCGCCTAGAGTAAGACTACAAATCAGTCAGGGTAGGCCCAGCAAGAATGATAGTGTTAGGTGAAAATATTTAACATTGTCTATCTATCCCTTCTGTTTTCTCTTGTATTTCTTTTAGGATGTACACATGTGTCTTATAAACACCGAGTATATTTGTAAAACAAATGATTGTGTTCTTTTAGCCTAGTGATATAAGAATTACGAGAACAAGGGAAAGACAGCAACAAGAAATGGGAATGTCATCGTTAAGTGGTTTTTGTTGATGCTGACCTCTGATTCTGCCAAACCTCTGATTTCATCCAGGTGGGGAGCCCCTGTTGAGGGGGTTGGCATGTTGCTACTTGCTCAGCTGCTTAAAGTCTTAAAGACTTCCTGAGGCACTGAGGGGTTAATTGGTTTGCCCAACATGAGAGAGTGGACTTGAACCTGAGTCTCCAAAGACAACTCTCTATCCACTAGGATACACTGCTTCTCAACTCATAAGTATGCAAGGGTGAATATGTTTTTCAGAGAGATTAGAATTTCTTCAAAACTGACATGCTCTACTCCTTTGTTTTAAGATTAACTAGATCCAAGATATTCTCAATAAGCAACTACCTTCCAAGTGCCTACCTCTTTCATGAAACCATCACAATACATGTGTATCTTGGACAGACTGCAGATGGATTAGGGATCTCTCCCATCCTCTATATAATGACCTTTCACACACTTGAAGATCATTATTTGTCATCCCTGAACCTTCTCTCCAAGCAATTCCCAGTTTACTTAACCTTCCTGCCCTTACACATTTTTGTGACCGTCCATAAAATGTTCTCCCAAGTTCCCCTGCCTCCCTCTTAAAATTGTGGAACTCTCAATTAGACACAACACTTAAATAAAGGCTCCACTGAGTGTTTATAAAATTCATTCTTATGCTGTCCCCTTTCCCTCCCACAACCACAGTAAGGGAAAATGTGGAGAGAGATTGCTAAAAATCACTGAGTCCTTATTTCATCTGCAAACATTAACTTGACTGCTGGTAATCTCAATGTCCAATCTTTGTCTAAGAACCAACAAGTTGCAGCCAAATGGAATTATGGCCTCCAGGTTCTCTCTGAAGAGGAAAATAAAGGAGTTGATTTCATTGTGTTCCCAAAGACAAGAAACATTTAATGGCACACTTGGTCAGATCACCTTGCAGTATTCATGAACATAAGCAAATAAACCATGATAAAAAATAAATGTAGCTTATGCGCCAACATCTGTTGCAGAGAGCGGGTGAAGCAGAAGAATTCCATGAAAAACTTGTCAAGAATCTCCAAATTAAATAAACATGTAACATCATAATCTATGATTTCAAAATGCAAAGGGGTGTAAAATGGAGGATGGTGAAAATATGTGGGGGAAATGTGGTTCAAAGAATAAAAGAACAAAGATTTGTAGACTAATCATAGGCTTCAAGTTTGTGTCTCATGAGTACTTTCTTGAAGTTTACTGGACTATAATCTCCCCAGTCAAATTATTAAATTCCTTGAAAGCAAGATGTATATCTTATCTAAAAGTTAGTTCTACTTTTAGATAAGCATTAGCACAATGTTCTCTGCATACAGTCAGCACTTAATAAATGTTTGCCATATTCTATTTTTATAATAAGTCAAGAAAGTGTTAGGCAAGTGCTGAAAATAACATCCCCTCCCCAAAAATGACAATGACTATATTTTAAGAAAGGGAACCCCTGATTTCCCCATATGGGAATCATTTCAGAATCAACTGTTTATATTCAGCTAGGTCATCAAACCAGGGAAAATGAAGATCAAAAGCAAAGCCTAATATGGTATTGATTTTATCCTTGAAAGTTGAAGAAAAGATAAAAATGAGAAGACACTGCAGACAATTGCCGCAGCTGCAGTGCTACCTGCTTAAGCAAGCTTCAAACTCCAGAAATGGGAAATAGACAAAAGTAAAGACAATGATTCTGTCACTGTTTCATCGAGAAGTTGAGCTGATTCAAAACAGTCAACACAATGAGGCTTCATCAGGACAACCACTTGCTTTGCTTGCCAAGTGGAGAAATATAGCAGCCAAGGGCAACATTTAAAGAACAAGACCATTTGCAAAACATTAGGGAGGAGAATGACAGAAGATTATAGCAGAATTGCCTCACAAAATAGCCAAAAGCAGTTGAGAGAAAAATAAGCCTATAGAGAATTTGGTGTGAGAACTGGGTAAGTCAGATAATCACTTAGAATTTTTGTGGGCAAAGGAAGAAGAAAACAAATAGACATAAAATGGAACAGATCTGACAGTATTTCTCTGGCAATCTGTTTTCATAAATAACTATCGTCATCTACATTTGGACTCCACCTTAGCAGCTGGCACATTATATAACGAAGTTACTGTGGTACCTAAGATGAAGTTGGGAATTCATCAAATACAAGAAGAAAAATGAGGTGTCATTATTAAAGGCAACTGGGGATCAATTTTCAAAACATCTTAAAGAGGGAAAGATTCCAAAACAGTGGAAGTCAGAATTAGTGCTACTACAATAAAAATTACTGATAAAACATTACCAACTAGTGAACCATATACCTACTTTCTCATTAGAACAATGGATTTACAGTTGAATTCCGCTTTTAAATGTAAAAATCCCAGTTTTGTCAACTACCTTTTTGACCTTGAGCAAGTATTTCATTTCTCTTTGTCCTAACTTCCTCATCTATAAAATGTGTAAGTTGAACTAGATCTTTAGAGTGAGATGGTAGCTGAGTCATGGTAGTGAAGTTAGGAAAAAAAAAAGTAGTATCAAGTTGTCTCTCATGTTTGAAAATTTATGGTTATATTTGACTCTTCCCTCTCTTTAACAACACCTGCCGCCACACTCCCCCTCTCCCTTCTCTCTCTCACAATGTCTTTTTGCTTGCTCCTCTCTATATCTCTCTTTCTCTGTCTCTGTTTATGGTTTCTCTCTCTCTCTCTCTCTCTCTTTCTCTCTCTCGGTGAGGACACCCCTTCTACCAAGGCAGGTTGACATCTACTCTGCAACTTAAGAGTCTCAGACTGTTGTCTTGGACAAAGGAAGGTTAAATGATTGGCCCAGTAACACGTGGCCAACATACATCTACATAGCAGAGACAGAAACTAAACCCAGGTTATCCTGATTCAAAGGTCAGCAATCTTGTTGTTGTTTGTACTTCATTTTGGAAGAGGATCAATAACATCATGAGGTCATGCCTTGATTTGCCAGTGAATTGGATTTAAGTGAGGCAGAGTTGCACAAAGTTGTCAGCCTCACTCTCTCCTCCACAGTCACTGAAGTCAAATGGCAAGACAAAAGTCAGGATGACTGGTGACGGCCCAGGATGCAGTGGATGACAGTGGTGTCTTCAACGTCTGACCAAGCTCTTAGTGCTTGCTTCAGCCTCCTTCGTGGCCACTGGGCCACATTGTTCTTATCTACCCATTCCACCAAGGGAAGTCTTCACATGTTTTGAGCAGACTCCCCTAATTCACCCACGGATTGGAGGCCTGTCAATCCTCCTCAATCTGATCTACTCCCTCTGCAGAGACAGTTTACTGGGGTGTGGCACTGTACATGCTACAATTTCTGGGAGCCACGGATGAGAGTTGAATGATAGGTGGACGTTAAAGGTAGATGGGCAGCTTGGCAAGCCCTCACACCTGAGGTGCTAGTCCTCCCTGAATACTCCAGCAATGTATCTATTACTATATACTACTATCAAGCTGTCTTTCTTATATCCAATCAACTGCCATCTTGTTGCTATCTTGTTGGCAATCAATCAGCTCTTGTCTACTTCCACTGTCATTACCCTAATACATGTTCTAATTACCATCTGACAGGAATTTTCCCACTTCAACTCTGTCCCCTACCTCCAATCCAGCCTTCATACTACTTCTAACCAATCAACCAGTCAATACACATTAATTAATCTCTTATTATAAGCCAGCATTATGCTAAGTGCTGGGAAAGGAACACCAGCCAAAGGGCTTATATTCTCATGGGGAAGATGATACATACATAAACACATATGAATGCATATATGTGTACTGTATACATGTAAGTTTATGTGTCTAAGTATGCACATATAGATACACATGTGTGTAATGTGTATACATATACATATGTATATGTATGTGTGTAGGTATGTGTATATATCTAAGTATGTATGTATACAGACAAAACAAAAAATGAGTACAAGGTTCTTTGGGGTAGAAGTGCCCTAGATTAGGAAACGATTCATGTAGAAGGCAGAAGTAGAGCTGAGTCTTAAATGAATCCATGAATTCCAAAATGCAGAGATAAGGGAAAACATTCCAGCCAGGTATGGGGGACAGTCAGTTGAAGGCAGGGAGATGAGAGGTGCAGAACCACAAGTAGACCAGGACTGCATGTGGAGAACAGATTGGATTGGGAAGAGACTAGAGTCAGGGACACCAAAGAGAAAGCTGTTAGAATAGCTTAAGTAAGAGGTGATGAGGGACGACCAATGCAAATACACAGAGATGGGAATGGGAACGATATTTGAAGAACAGGGAGAAGGCCAGTTTGTCTAGACTGTAGAAGGGGAGTAATGAAAAATGAGACTAGAATCAAAGACTAGTTCCAGGTTGTGAAGATCTCTAAAAACCATGCAGAGTATCTTATATGTTATCCTAGAGGCAATAGGGAGCCCCTGTTGTGTTGCTGTAAGTGTTTGTCCTTCATTCTCAAAGAGGACCAATGACATCATAAGCATGTTGTCTTGACTTACACACAAATTGATTTGAGTGAGGCAGAGCTGCTAAAAGTCATTAGCCTTGTTCTCTTCTCCAGAGACATCTGAGTCCAGTGGCAAGACAAAGGTAAAGACAAATGGTAACAATGCAAGAAGCAGAAGGTGACCCTGAGTTTTCTAAATTAAGGTCTTTCCCAGGTCTCAATTTCTCTGAGGCCAAGCCCATTCGATGACTAAGGGCTATCTAAGAACTGAGACAAAAGATGGCCCAATTTACCATCCCAAAGATGTCAATCTGGGAGGGGAAGACCCCAGATACCTTGTGAATCTTAATCCCTCAACACCCTCACAATTTTATTACCTAAGCATAAACATTCTCCATGGCCACTTGACCCAAGCCAGCTGCTTTTCCATAGCGTTAGTATTTCTACCACCTGAGAATGTGGTATCGAGTTCATATGCGATGGCTCTATTGCCTTGATAGTCAGATAGGCTTATTAGTTAAAAACATCTGTGGATCTTTCGCACTTCTGCTTATTGTCCTTACACTTTTATTCTTAAATATATTCAAGGAAGTGAGGAGGGAAATGAGTTGGTAAATCACTCCAGTTATCTTTGCCAAGAAAACCCCAAATGAAGTCATGAAGAGGCAGATACAATTAAAACAACTCAACAACAACAAAATGCCTACTTATGTACTAGGCACTGTGCTAAACTAGGCACTTTTACAAATATTACCTCATTTGATCCTTACAACAATCCTGGGAGATAGATGCTATTGTTATCACTATTTTACACATGAGGAAACTGAAGCAGACAGAGGTTAAGTGACTTTCCCAGGATCTTGCAGCTAGTATGTGTCAAGAGGCCAAATCTGAACTCGGGTCTTCCTGATTCCAGGACCTGCACTCTGTGTACTATGGCGCCACCTAGAAGCCTAAAGTCAACTCGGCTTCTTTAAATTGATTTTTAGCATCTGCTACTCTCTGCACGAAGAGGTGATAATCATTCATGATCCTTCTTTGTAAAATTTTACAAATGAATTTATATTTTAAATCGGTACTACTTCTGGCTGCCATCTTTTTCTACTTGGCAACTAAGTATGTATTTGCTGACTGAGATGCTTTTTCGGCTCTCTTGGTCTCCTTGCCAATTTACACCATTTAGAAGAACACATAAAATATTATAATCATCATTGGAATCACTTTTTGTTATCTAGTATCCATTTTCCATAATCAATTCTTTGTAGTTCAGGATTGGGTTGTTTTAATTATGTGCTATATCTTTTTTCTCAATATTAGTCTTTGCTCTAGCTTTATATTAATTCTGATCTGTAACAAATCTGTGGCCTGACTACACAGACAAATGATTCAGGATAACTCCCACATCAAAGAGAGTATTTTTTGTCTGTTATAATCAATTTTATTTTTGTGATGTCATTCAGTGTGTGCCACATCTAGTACCTGACAATTTTTTTTTCTCCAAGTATTAAGGTAAAGTCACAAGCCTTCATTGTAGTCTGTAATCAGTTTTATGGGTTGTTGCTTTTTTAATCCCCTACCTTTCCTTCTTCCTGATTGGTGTTTTCTGATCTATTTCATACCATCCTCCCTCATCCCCATCTTTGCTCTGATGTCACCAGGTATCAAAGTGTGTGCTGATTTAATTTGAAGGGTCCTCTCCAGTTCTTTGTAGAGTTTCTCACCCTCTCCAAATTCTGCAACTAACGTTTAATGATAAGTTGCAATTATTTCCATGAATTTTTGCAAATACTTACCATGAGCACTGCAATATGAAAGGGTCAAATGTCCCATGAAATCATACTTGCTATTGCCTTTGATCACACAAGAAAACCAGCTCCACCAACTTCTTTCTTTGCTTTTCCAAAGAGTACTTATGACTCTTCCCTCCACTTATATTTCTTCTTTCTTCTCATTTATAGGCAGAATTAAAATAATTTGGTTCTACTAGTGGTCTGCCCAGTTATTGGTCATTGACCAAGGATCTCACATTTAGAGTACCAAAGGCTAAATTAAAATGTCTACATGGTCTATAAACTGTTATTCCCAGCACTTTCTGCCCCTCTTTCTGCCACAACCACTGCATAAGTGGAAGGGAGCAGATTAAAGACTTTTTTGTTACTTCTCTTTATTTCATGAATTCTCAAGGTCAGTGAACTCATCACTAAGTGGTTGGTCTACTGACACCTCTCCCTCCCCATATTTAGCCAGGCTGGTCCTCAGAAAACAGATTCAGACAGGAACATATATCATAAAGCTAGTCGGTCCTATGCCAGGAACATACTCAAAATTCTCACTGACTAGGTAGATCACAGAAGTCTTAGCGGAAGAGATAGAAATTGAGTGGCAGAGATAGAAATTGAGTTGGTAAAACCACTCCAAATTTAGTTATGCGTATCACATTCTTGATTAGTTATTTTCCTTAAATACAGATCAGACAATGTCACTCCCCTACTCAACAAATCTCAGGGGCTCCCTATTGCCTCTAGGATAACATATAAGATACTCTGCATGGTTTTTAAAGATCTTCACAACCTGGAACTAGTCTTTGATTCTAGTCTCATTTTTCATTACTCCCCTTCTACAGTCTAGACAAACTGGCCTTCTCCCTGTTCTTCAAATATCGTTCCCATTTCCCATCTCTGTGTATTTGCATTGGTCATCCCTCATGCCTAGAACACACTCCCTCCTCTCCTCTGACTCACAGAATTTTTCACTTCCATCAAGATAAGCTCAAGCATCTCCTATATGAGGCCTTTCTCATGATTCTCCCCAATCACTAGTGCTCTCCCTCCCTAACTACTTTGTGTTTAACCATATTATATTTATTTTGTATGTATTCCATCTCCACTAATAAGTGGTAAGCCCCTTGAAAAGGTTTCGTTTCTTTTCTTTGATTTTTTTTTTCCTCATTCTTTTCTTTCTTTCCTTTTATCTTCCTTCCTTCCTTTCTTGTTTTTTGTCTAAGTCCAGTGCCTAGAACAGTTCCTAGTTCTTAATAAATGTTGGTTGATTGTTTAATTGATTGGCTGATGGGGTTATTGGCCATGTGACCTAGTGGAGTCAAACCTATTCTCTGTTTGTCTATTCTGTTGTATGAACACATGCTATGATAAGATCTACTACTGCTACCTGTCTTATGGCAGGATTGGTGGGCTAAGGTGTAGAAAAACAGCTCTTTTCATCAAGGTGTCAATAAATGGCTGCAACTGTCATTTGATTCTATGGCAGGGAAAGCTCTCAAATTCTCAAACCACAAAAAATGAAAAAACAGTATTTGAGGAGCACTTAAATACAGCTAGGATTTCTTTTTCATGGCCTCTCTTGAAACATGGCTTCTCCTTAGCATGTAAAACAGGAGAGCTTTCAAAGGATCATTAAAATAGAACTTTTAGGTGAATTATGGGAAAACAGTAAGAAATTTACAGTTAGAAGATTCAGAGGAAGAATTAGGGGAAGATTTAATGCCCTGCTCCCTTCTTCCCCCCACTTCTCTCTGTATAGCTTTAGATATTTACATATATCGTCTATTTTAATTGCATTCCTGTAGAAAGAAGCATGAGAGAAGTGTTTTATATCACATAATTACAAAGTTAAGAATTTTTTTTAATTAAGTGATCCATGATTTCATTGGTGTGGGTACTCCCCTCCACTGATGCAAATAGCAACCCCTCCTAATTTATTATGGATAACCATGGGCAAAAAAATCATCAGCTGGGGACCAGTGTTCTGGGGAGGAACCTCTCTGTACTTCACAAAGCTGGGCCTCTGTTGACAGATGCACAGTCTATTACCAGCCTGATCCTGGAAGCCTTTCAAGCTTGTTAGGAACTACCAGTGCTTGCAGTCCATTGGCATGGCCTCAAGAATGCAGGGTCACCTCCACACCACAACGAAGCACTGGAGAAGAAGGAAAACTCTAGTGATGCATGAATTTCAGTGAGTGGAAGGATGACTTTTTATCCACTGTCATAATTAGGACTCCCACCCTGTCGGCCCTCCTTGCTTTTTTTTTTCATTTTACTTTCCTGAGAAAATAGAACAGGCATTGATTGCCAATATTTGATTCACATAATGAGAAGCTCATGAGATCTGGGCTCTTTGCTTGCATTATTCCCTGCTGGATTTAGTCACTTTGTCTTTAATTCTTATAACTGCAGCTGTAATGCCTGGAAAAGACTGAATGCAAAGGAGTTTGAAAGAAGATGTATTTTGTGATTTGACAAAGAAGCAGAGACAATTGTCTCTCATTAGTTGTCACTTCTCAATTTTGAAAAACCTATATAGTGTTGTTTTTATCTCCTAACTTTGATAGGTCAGGAAAAGCAAGGCTTCTTTTTCAAATTAAATTAGCATTTAGTTGAGGAAGAGAAAAAAAAAGATTGGAGAATACAGGGTGAAAAGAGATTGAAGGGAAAGAGAAGTTAGTAATTCTACTAATTTCAGCCACTTTACATCTTGGAAAGTCAAGTCCTGTAGGCATTGATTCTTCACATCAAACTCAAAGAGTTTGGCTTCAGAACAGGGCAATCACCCCACAGAACCATAAAAGGGCACTCATAAGAACTTGATTTAGAGCTGGAAGGGACCTAAGAGGTTATCTAACGTAGCCCTCTCAATTTACAGATGAGGAAAATAAGGCTCAGCAAATTCATTTCAGAGCCAAGACTTGGTCTCTAGTCCTCTGACTCCAAGTATTGACCTCTTTCTAAAGCACACTGTTATTTTGTTTTGTTCCTTAGAGAGATGAAAATGGTCACATTTGAATTGAGGACCTCCTGATCTATAGTTAAACACTTCACCACTAAAGTATCTCACTTCCCTCCTCATCCTTTCTTGCCATTAGATGTTTCCTCCTCTCGAGTTATTTGCATTTTTGTGTTCTGCAATTCTTTGGGGGCACAAGTACCAAATTCCTACTCAGAGCTTTTTTTAACAGTCTCTCTTTTGTGAGACCTTGGAATTTTTGCCTGAAGTGGCACTTGGAGATTTTCCCCTAAACCCCAGTGAATGTCTTCATTCCTGTCTCATTCACTCATGCCAACCATATCATCATAAGACTTTCTCTACCACAGATTTTATCTCCCATTCCTCCCTCATCCACTACCTTCACACCTCCCCCCCCAAACCTCTCTTTGGCTCCCTTTTATGTGTTGTCTTTTGCTATTAAAAAGCTTTTTGAGGGCAGGGAGAGTATCTTTCTGCAATTATTCATATTCCTAATGCTTAGTACACAGCCTAGCATATAGTAAGCTCTTAATAAATGCTTATTGACTTAATTTGACTTAAATGGATCGGCTCTCCAATAAGTAACTGAGTTGCTTAAGAAGGCATTCCCTTAAACAGATTAAATTGCTGTGAACTTTTTGAAAGAATGATCTCCTTGCTAATTGGAACAGCATGCCTTCCCCTTCCTCACTTGGTCTTCCCCTTCCACTACCCACAATGTCATATTCTAGAATCTTTCCACACCATACTGACTTTGGATCTCCCTTAGATGAGAACCACACTAGAACTGGTTCAACTGAGTATTTTTTTGGTTTGGTTGTTTTGCTGAGTTGTTTTCTCAAACCAAGCCCCCCTCCCCTCCCAAAAAAAGAGAATCCAATTCTATGCCAGTAACAACCACAGAAGAAATTAAGAATGTTCCTCGGTACAGGTGAGTGTAGCATCTCTTAAACGTCTTTACTGGTGTGTTCTTTTCACAGAATTAGACCATCTTAAAAAATAAACCCCACTCCTTTCCCAACAAATTAAATCAGAATGATATAAATATATGGGCTGAAATCATCTGGGAAAGGAAGACTTTGAGTTTGATCACCTCTGTTTTCAAAATATAAAAACCAATCAGGATCACAGATCTAGAAGGAACCTTGGAAGCAATCTATCCAGCCCCCTCATTTTACAGTGAAGGAAATTAAGACCTAGGTTGGTTAAGGGATTTGATCAAAGACACAAAGGTAGAAAAAGTCAGACATGGGATTTGTGAGAATTCTTTCCACTGAACCATGAGTGATTGGGCTCTATTACTTTTGAAGGGCAGTTTAACTAAACCTATGGATAATCGACTACTTCCACTAGTACTTAATATTATTACCCATAACATAGAATATATTTTTATTTGTCCATTCTGAAAAATCAGTAAAGATCATTATTAAGCCAATGGTAATTAAAATTATGTTATAGGACTAGCCAGTCCAAAAAAAAAATATTCTCAAGAGCGCAGCAGTATTATGGTCCTTAGAGTTGAAGCATGCCAGTGCAGATGTTCCTAATTACCCTAAAAACACAAATACTTACACAAACCAGTTGGTTCCAGCTACAGAATAATTCAATTAAAGGAGTGCTTATAATTTAGCAGTATGAATAATGGTTAGGACCAGCAAGTCTGTGAAACTGTAAAGAACTACAGACACACAGAATCTGAGTCAGACAAACAGCTCTATATGTTTTAGAGTAACAAAGCCTTTAGATTTCCCAACTTCTCCAAGGCTGGCAGAACCCTGTTACCTGAGCTAGGAGATAACCATAGACCACTCAGATGTCTTAAAAAACATTCATTCCACTTCACCTTGAGAGCTACCTACATAACTCCAAATAGTGGCTCTGGAGCAGCTAGAACAAGGCTACTCCCTTGGTTTATATTACATCTTGAGAAATGGATGTCTTAGGTAATGTGATACAGAATTAAATCAACATACACAATGAAACCCATGCTCTGGAGACACACAGGATTCTCTTTGCAAATAATAATCTTGGCAGTGAGCCTCCTTTATGTGCTGAAAGCCCTGCTGCTTGCTCACAGCAAATCTCAGGGCTACAACAGGTAATTGGGTGCTACTAATAACGTTTGCAAATAACATCTCAAGGCAGGAAATGTTTACAGCTTGACTTAGTGGGATGAGACAACCTTATCTGTAAGCTCAAACTCTAACACTGATAGACACTGATTTATTGGGGTTTTCTTAAATATTTATAAACAGTTAATTTACACAAACACTATATGTCACACATACATCCACATGTATATATACATATCCTCAAAAGCTATTAAAATGTAGATTCAAAAATGATAAAGTAAAAATTAAGTTTAATGTACTAAAATGACAGTCAAATTATTGCCAAGGTGCTCATTTCCCAAAAACAAATTAAATGTCCGTTTACCATTTCCTAATTATATTGTTTAAGTTACATTTTTAATAGTTGGTCTCTTCACAATACCCAGGAGATAAAAGGGAAATCTGGTTTACAGAAGAGGGGAAAAAATCAAATAAGCTTACTTTACCTTGTGTCACCTGCTGGACTGCCAGCATTATCCCCGACACCGTATCCGGAATCAAATTTTCCTTCAGGTTGTAGCATGGTGCCCATTCCAGAATTGGCAGCCGCCTTAAACACCACTGTTTAATGTCTGCACAGTGGAAGGAATTTATCTTCCTCCATACCACACTATTCTTTTTTCTCTTCACTCCTGTCATTTTCCAGGTTCCCTTCTCCCAAAAGTTTCTTCTTCAGGAGAGGAAAGTCGTTTCAAGCACAAGTCCCTTCAATGCCAGCCTCCAGTTTTGTCAGTGTTTAACAATGTCAAAGCTAAAGGAAAAAAAAAAAAGAAAAAACAAGAAGGAAAGAGAGAGAGAGAGATTAAGAGAAACACTTAAATATCTGGAGCTGAGTTCTGGTTGGCTTTGGGGTAGCTAATTAATTCAACTCCAAATATGCATTTAAGCCCTGCATCCTCATCTGAAGGAAATGCAGAAATGGTCCCTTGTTAGTGTAACATGTTTCTGTTCTTTTAAAAGTAGTAGGTCTAGCCTTAAGTTAGTCTATGGCTCTCTATCCAGTAATTTCTCCCTTATATTCACCGTAGTGCCTTATGCTTTTGGCTCCAATCCCAATGGTTAATGAGGTAGTGCGGGGCGTGTGTTGGAAGTGGGCTGGGCTATGCTAATACAACCAGGAAGCTCTCAGCTAGTCCAATCTCTCCCTCCAAGCTATGCATAAGCATAAAGCTGCTAGGGGCTCTACAATGCAAAATTAACTCACAGAACCAAGCCTCCCTTTCAGAACGATAAGATACTTTGTTTGCAGTCTATTAAGCACTGGCAATTTTTCTCTTGTTAAAGCAAGCTACGGAAATCATTTTATTCCCTGTGAAATGAGGTTTTCATTCATAGAGAAATGTTCAGGTAGCCGGCTGCCCAGTTTAGGGAAAGGAATTTCCAGTTCTCATAAATAAACTGAAACTTCATCCCCTAACAAAACAGGCATGACAATGGATGGAATATTTGTGTCTATGATTCCCCCCCCTTTCCTCCTCACCTCGCAATTGCTCCATGGGTTTTCTCCGATAGTTTCTCTTCATCCTTTACTTCTCACACACACTCTATTGTGACTGGTGTTTATTGAGGAATGACAGTATGGTACAAATCATTGTGTAAAGGGTCCCCGAAAGGTTTTTGGTGCCTATACCATTTTTATAGTTTCATTAAACACATATTCCCTTTGTTTTTAGAGGTCGTCATTTTTTTTTTAAAGAAAGAAAGCTGGCATTTATGAGCTGTGCAATTGGAATTATACCAAAGAAACAGTTTATTAAATAAAACTCTGACAGCCAAGAAAGAGAATACTATGTATATAGTTCACTGAGGCCCCTTTTTAATGCCCTTTCGTCCAGAGAATACAAAGCTGATTTCTGGAAGCCTTTAGAATAACAAAACTTTTGGATCCCTTGGACACTTCTCTGGTCCCCCTCTGTACCTTTTATCCGTTTGTTTTTAAATTAAGGTGAATAGCTACTTTCTCAGCTTTCCAAGGATGACCTCATTGGTTTCCTATATAGTGTTCTGATATATACCTGCTTCTGCATTACAACCTATAAGTACCTTACATATATACAATTGATATTTTTGTCCATAGGTCAGAATTTGCTTACTTCCCTTCTGTAGTTATTGGGACAAATTTCCAAACTGTCCAAACTATTAGATTCCTATAATTATCACCTTTAGAGACTCTGGCTTACAGTGTTTCCAGATGCTTTTTCTTATGCTCTCATGTCTAAGTGAAACCACCTGATATTTGCTACCATCGTCACTGTGTCAACAACAAAGCTGCATCAACCTCAGGAGTTCAAAAGAGATATTACATCATTTTAACTGTCTTATGCTTTTTGCTTCTTTCCTACACAAATAATCATTATTAATTCTATTTTGTAATCATCTGAAGTCTTTATTCTATAGCCCCCCCCCCAAACCCTCCCCCCAAAAAAGCCTCAAAACATATCTAGGTCATAAATTTGCAATCCACTCTGAAGATGAGTGATCACTTGACATGGATGTGGCAGAAGGGTTTTCTGCACTGGATGGAAGACTAGACCAGATGACCATCAACGCTGGCATTCTATGGTGCTTTCCATAAGTCTACGATTTCAAGATAGATGTTGGAAGTTAAGGTGAAATCTATCAACAGAAAGCTTTATCTGTTTGCTCAATTTAAGTCATTTTAGATAACGCATTTTGATTACAGATAATAGAATGTAAACTCTGTAAATGCAGGAACTATTTTGGTTTTTGTCTCTGTAACCCCAGAGCCTGGCACAGAGAATTAGTAAATGATTGTTGAATGAATGAATTAACAAATAGTGTTACATATGAGAATTCAACGAACATTTACAAATATACCATATTTAAGAATTAAAGATGGATTTTCACAACTGCAAAACAGAAACTGTTTCACGATGTTCTAGAACCAAAGAGAGGAAGAGAAACAGTTCAAATGTAAACTAATTCTGTGTCCTTTGATCCTTCTGGGACTTCTTTGGCAATATGGATACTTTCTCAAAATAATTATTGTTAAATGTATAAGATTATAAATGAAACCAATGATACTGAAATGCAATTATGAAAATATTTTTAAAACAAGTTTATAGACCCCAAGTTAAGAAATCATGATCTAAATGAATATATTTCAAGGATCCACATAATAAATTCACTTATTTTCTTATTTTTTTTTCATCTCTATGTTTTGACTGTTCCTATACTTACATGTTCTGTTTAGGATCCCAAAGTGCTAAAACTTCACAGTACAAGCTTGATTCATGGAAGATACACTTCAGATCATAAATAGGAATGCCAAAAACTTTATGAAGAAGTCTATTCACCCACATGAGATTCCCAGGGCAATTGGACAGACTCATAAAGTTCAAGAAAATTAGATAAACTTTTACATAACTTTCAGTAGCTGACGTCAATTCTGTCTCCAGTTCCATATGTCTTTCACTCTCTTCCATATGCCAAATGGAGGGAAGCTCTGATTTGTTTTCCAGACAACACATATTTTTTAGAAAACTGGATTCCCTTATCATTCCCATACCCCCCAACCCCGCCTCACAACTACCCCAGTTTCCAATTTCCATTATTCTGTCAAAGACACCACTCTACTCTTGGCTCTACGGACTCACAATGTTAACATCACCATTGTCTTTCTCCCTCATCCAATTCATCACCAAGTCTCGCTGTTTCCTCTTCCATCATGCTTCTATAATTCATCCTTTCCTTTTCATCCCCATGGATCCTTTCTTGTTACAGACCCAGATCACCTGGACCACTGAAAAGGTCTCCTAGACAGCTTCTCTGTCTATAGCCTTTCTCCCTTCCAAGTCATAATCACTTTCTAAAAACATAATTTTAGAATTGGAAGGAAACTGGGAGCCATTTACTCCAACCTCCTTCATTTTACAGATGAAGAAACTGAAGTTGTCACTTTCCTAGGGTTATACAGGTAGTAACCTAGTTGGGATCTGAACTCAGGTCCACTTTATAGTCAGCGCCTATCCCACTGTGCCATGCTTTCTCTCCCAAATGTTGACTCTAAAACTCCCAATAATCAATGGCTTTGAACTCTAAACTCCCAGGTAAGTACTTCAAGACCCACTAACAGGCTCATAGAATGACCTCCAAAGACAAGGTACCAAATCTTGGGGCTCCTACAGCCTTCAAAATGAAGGGAACCCTGAGTGCCTCACCATCCCCCTTCAAGCTCTCTGCTTCACTCCATGGAACCTATATACCACCCACACATACTACTTAGTCTCTTCAACCTATTTTGTTTTTTGGTGCGGCTTTTTTTTTGGGAGGGTGGCGAATTCTGACCATAAAATTTTATCTACATATTGGTAATTTATCTATAACTGATAGCCTTAGAGAGCTGCTGTCTTTCTGACTCCAAGTTCAACCTTTATCCACAACACCATTCTCAATCTATATACTTGTCAATCACTCTACTCTTCTTTAAAAGCCTGGCCAATAATTTAAGAAGCATTTATTAATCACTTACTTTATGCCAGGTGTTGTGCTAGGATAAAGATTCTCTTTCTTCATGAAGCCTCCTGAACTTAATTGTAACCACATCTACTTATTCCATAAAATCAATGTCCTGTCAACATGTACCTTATTTTTTATATATGTACATAAAAAGTTCTCTGCAACCACATGCATAAATTTTCTTAGTTTGTGTTCCTCTGCCTGCTTTGTATGTAGTTAGCCAGTATCCTTCATGACTCTGCAAGATATCTAAGGATCTAAGGGCATGAGCCTGGTCTTCTGTTTCTTTTGTCTCTCTTCAGGAAACCTAGTATGGTGCCCCAGCATTTAGAAGACGTTCAATAAATGGCAGGTGGCTAATAATAATGGTGGGTGGCTAATAATGATCTTCCTGAATTATACTCAGTGTTGGCAATTTCATTAGACACTTCTTACAGACTTTTATTTTTCCTTTTATTCTTTACATCCTGGAGGAAAATGGAAGGATGCCAGTCCTCCCTCCGTCACCTTGAAGTGAACCTAAGAACCATTTCTAATAGTGGTCTTTCAGTGATAGACTTTTCTCCACACTATAAATAAGAACTTTTCTGGGTGTTCCCACAAGTTGTCAGTCCTATTAAGTTAGCTCACTCTCTTGGGTACTTCTATATAACTGATCCAGTGGAAAGTCCAGTTGGGAAGTTTGTCAACCAGGCCTTGACATGACTCCTTCCAAATTATTCTGTTAGCTTCCAACCAGAGGTAAATCTTAGTTTTCTAATAGTTCGGTGTCCTCTTATCCAGTTTAGTATTGTATTATGGTCTGATAGTAGATTCTCTCACTTTACTTGTATCTTAAATGTAATTTTCCATTAGATGCTGATGGATTTACATTAGACATGGATTATGAGTCTGTCCTTTACCACAAAAACATGTTTCACATTTATAGCTTAAACATACACGTGTGCATTCACACATACATGCACATAACTACAAGTATTATAGTAGGTGAACTCTCTTATTGTATAGATATAGATATACTGAAAGATACTTAATAGAATGAAGCATATATAAAAGACTGAACTCTTAAGACAGATAATCAACTGGCATGTTGGGGGCTAAATATCAAAAGGACTGGGAGGCAAGAAAACTAGACTCTAACCCTCAATCTACTACTAGACTACTTTTCCATTTATTAGTAAAATAGCATCATGAACCTTATGGATCCTTGATATTCAGGGTTTTAAGTCAGTTTCCATTTGTTTGTTTCAAACTGACCAGTAACAATGTAATTCATATTTCAGTTAACACTGATGTCTTGAACAAAGGGACATTCAAAAACTCTTGGTGGTCGAATCCATTTTGCAAGTTCATGTAGCTGGGTCAGTGTAACAAAGAGCAGAATCATATTAGAGGACAAGAGACCAAGACAAGGGAAATGCTGCTCAATGGCAGGCTGTCAATGGCATTTTCATGTTGTGAAGTTCAAATACCTTCAAGGGCTTTAGATACACATAGTAGAATGAAAAGAACGTTGGATTTGAACTGAAAGGATCTAGACTGAATCTCAGCTTTGCTGACTCTGTTCATTTATATGGCCATGAATAAGTCACATCATCTCTATGAATGAGTCTCAGTTTTCTCATTTAGAAAATGAAAGTATTAGGAGGCAGTTAGGTGGCACAGTGGATAGAGCACCGGCCCTGGATTCAGGAGGACCTGAGTTCAAATCTGGGCTGAGACATATAACACTTACTAGTTGTATGACCCTGGGCAAGTCACTTAACCCCATTGCCTAGCCAAAATATAAAATAAAATTAAAGTATTGGCCCAGATCAAAGGTTCTTAACCTGAGATCTATGAACTTGTTTTCAAAATATTTTGATGATTATATTTAGATATAATTGATTTCCTTTTTAATCCTATGTATTTTGTATTATGCATTTAAAAGTCTGAGAAGAGGTCAATGGGCCTCACCAGGCTGCCAAAGGGGTCCAAAACACAACAAAAAAGGTTAAGAAATCCTGGCCTGGATGATATCAAAAGTCCCATATACCTTAAATCTAGAATCCTAATCTCTTGACTCAAGATTTCTTTTAGATGAATAGGATGCTATATTGTGTATAATGACTTAAAGACCTCATTCTCTCACTTTATTTGTATCTTAAATGTAATTTTCCATTAGACGTTGTTGGATTTACATTAGACATGGATTATGATTCTGTCCTATACCATGCCAAAAACGTTTCACATTTACAGCTTAAACATACACGTGTGCATGCACACATACATGCACATGACTACAAGTATTATAATAGGTGAACTCTCTTATTGTATAGATATAGATATACTGAAAGATACTTAATAGAATGAAGCATATATAAAAGACTGAACTGAAGCATATATAAAAGACAGATAATCAACTGGCATGTTGGGGGCTAAATATCAAAAGGGCTGGGAGGCAAGAGAATTAGACTCTAACCCTCAATCTACTACTAGAAAGCTATGTGATTTGGGGCAAGTTACGTTCTTCTGTACTGAGTTTCTTCATCTTTTAAATGGAGGGATTGACTTAAATGATTCCTAACGTCCCTTCCAACTCTAAGATTCTAAGACATTCTGGGGGGGAGTGAAATGTCCCACTATTTCCTTTCTCTAGTCTAATACTATGCCACTGTCTCTTCATGGCATAAAATGGATTCTGGTTCTCAAGGGCTATGTCAGTGGTATGCACGCCCTGGCAAATCCTATCAAGCCACAGAGGCTTAAAGTATGGGCCCTTGTACTGTCCTCTGAGGCCTAACTTATCTAAATATGGAAAGCTTTATGACCAAAGAGTTGGCTCTTACATGATCATTGGTTTTGGTCATGGTCATTCATAAAATTGTCTGCTAAGAGGCATGACAGATTGTGCTCTGCTTTGATGGATGGATACCTCACCCTAATGACATTTAAAATATTTTTAAGTGAAGGAAATATTCTTTCCTTAGGACTCAAGTACCTACAGTACTTGTGAGTACACATCTGAAGCAGGAATGGGGAACAGAATACACATTTATTAAGTACCTACAATATATCAGGCACTTTACAAATATTATTTCATTTGATTCTCAAAACAATCCTAGGAAGGAGGTGTTATTATTACTTCCATTTTACAGTTGAGGAAACTAAGGTAGACAAATGAAGGACCCAACCTCATAAAACTAACACAAATGTCAGTTCCATAAGTAATTAATCTATGAAGGATGCTCAGGAAACTTTGGGGAAACTTAAATTCCAGTTTGGTCAACTACATGAAAGAAGATAGTCAATCCTCAACATTTGGACATTTAACAACTTCAAGCATTCCTGTGATTTTATTAGTAACTTCATTTTCACTTTTGCATTAGCAACCATGCATATTTAAGGCTGTACACAGTAGAGAAAGTAGACAGTAGAAAAAAGAGGACCTGCAAGTTTGTGGAGCAGCTGGTATCCTACTAGATGCTTCATTGGTCTTCTTCACCCTACCACTGCAGAGTAAAGAACTCCCCATGCATTCATTGCATATTTTATTGTATACCTTTAAAACTCAAGTTTTGTGTTGCAATTATGCCCCAAAAGCATAGTGCCAGTCCTTTGGGCTCTAAGCCCAAACATGCAAAGTCAGTGATGCAGCTCAGTGAGAAAATAAAGGTATTAAACTTCGTGCCAGAATGTCTGCAGTTGCTGTCAGCCACGAGTTTGTTGTTAATGAACAGACAATTAGTTTTATACAGTACAATACCCTCATACAACCATATGGCACAGTGGGAGATAAAATTCAGGTTAAAAAACTGTTTTAGCCTTAAGAATTTTATTTGCTGTACAGTATTAATGGTACTGTAGATTTCATGTGTTATGAAAAGTGAATATTATTTGGAATCAATGGTTTTTTTGAGGTGTTAGCACAAAAGGTCACTGAATTCTAAGGAATTACTAGCGAGAAAAACGTTTTGCATGTGTACTGCATTTTATGGGTTATTCCATGGTTACTGTTTTGGGAACAGTGCATATTATCAGAATTAATGTTTCATTATAAAGAATTATGTGCATAAAAGTGCATTTTCAGCAATCTCTAGTTTTTGGTGGTCTTGGGAACCTAGCCTTATTTCCTATAGGTTCAATATATCAACATTAACGTTTTTTACCTTTGTGCCATTTTCTAAGAACATTACCCCCATGAAAGTTGAGGATTGTTTGTTTTCCCTGTTCAGTATTCCACTGCTATTCAAAAAGAATATAATTTTTCTCAACCAAAATCTTAGGACAATGGACCAATTTCCATTTCCCCCCATAAATTCTTTTATTTTTTAACTGCATGTCCATACTCTAAACCTATTCTAATAAAAACAGAATTTTACTCTAGTTAGAAAACTTGATCCTTACTCAAAAGTGCTTGATTAATGTTCCGTTAGTGCTCCTGCCCCATTCCTTCAAGGACCAGCTTGGATAGCAACTCCTCCACGAAGCCTTTGCTAACATTATTCTCTTCTCCCTTCCACCCCCTTCCCTGGGTGAAGGAGATCTTTTTCTTCTCAAATTTCTCAGAACATATTCCTTGGTTTTTTTGTACTTATCTCATTCTCCCTGTATCTGTTACCCATGTATGTTTTCTTCCTCCCTGTTAAACTGTGACATCCTGTATCAAAGTAAGGCCTGTATCAATGATTTTATATCTCCAATTCCTAGCACTGAGTGCTTTGATCATTATGGGTGTTTAATAAATGTTTCTTAATTGAATTGAATTGAACAAATGTTCTCAAGAGTACAGTAATGGAAATACTTTTCATTTCTTTCAAATATCATGGGGTGGACAATGTGGATAATTTATTAGTTTGGCC
The DNA here is from genome assembly GCF_900497805.2 of Vombatus ursinus. NCBI lineage: Eukaryota > Metazoa > Chordata > Mammalia > Diprotodontia > Vombatidae > Vombatus > Vombatus ursinus. The sequence goes on from NW_020951545.1 coordinate 4,442,913, forward strand.
TTTCTAAAATCATCACTTAATTAAGCATGTCTTTCCACAGTCTCCCAAAATGCACGTGGATTTTTTTCTTCTACTTTGAATTTATATGTTACACATTTTACATTTATTTAGTTGTGCACCCCATAGATATTAGAATGTAAACTCCTTGAGGGCAAAGACTCATTTTTGTCTTTGTATCTTTAGCAGCCAGCAGGCACATTGTTGTTTTTCAGTCATTCAGTCATATCTGATTCTTCATGACTCCATGAACCATACTGTCTATGGGGTTTTCTTGGAAAAAATACTGGAGTAATTTGTCATTTCTTCTTCCTGTAGATTAAGGCAAACAGAGGTTAAGTGACTTGCCCAGGATCTCATAGCTAGGAAGTGTCTGAGGCTGGATTTGAACTCAGGTTTTCCTGACTCCAGGCCCAGCACTCTATCCACTAAGCCATCTAGCTGCCCAACTTGGCACATAGAAGGTGTTTAACAAGTGCTGGGGGAATCGAACTGAATTTAATTGAATTATTCTATTTTAAATGAATCCCTTTGTACAATGTACAGCATGACCAAAGTATCTTCTGACTGATTATATCTATTTATGACTGCTGGATTGAACTGAATCAAATAACATGCTGACTTCTATTCTGAAATGAATTTAGCATAGTGGAGTGTCTTCTTTCTTTAACATGTAACCTAAAGGGCAGCTAGATGGCACAGTGGATACAGCACTGGCCCTGAATTCAGGAGGACCTGAGTTCAATCTGACCTCAGACACATAACACTAGCTGTGTGACCCTGGGCAAGTCACTTAACCCCCATTACCCAACCAAAAAAAAGAAAAAAAAAAGGTAACCTAAAACAAAAATATAAGCTCTTAAAGGCTGGGATTGTGTGTTTCATTTTTGTTCTTGTATCTCCAGCACCCAGCAAAGCGTGTGGCACAAGGCAGGCATTCATGAATGCTTGTTGATTAATTGATTGGTATACCCCAACAAGTTCAAAGATTGAGGACTTCTTCCTTTAGATCACTACCTCAAAATGTATAATGAGTATCTGTGAAACTAAGGCACCAAAGACTTTGAATATAAAATCTAAATATCATTTTTTTAATAGTTGATTGATTCTTGAGTTAAAGGGAAAAGAGATTCCATATGTTTTCTTGTTTATCAGTTGCCTATACAAAAGGCTTGCACTAGGTCCAGGCCAAGTAAATCCAATGAAATTTGTTGCCTCCAGCCTTCTATCAAATAACTGGGCAGGTTTTTTGTTTTGTTTTGTTTTGTTTTGTTTTGTTTTGTTTTTAACACAGGCACAGGTTTAGAAATTTTACTGGGTTAAATAGGATAAGGTATGAGGAAAAAAATGCATTCTACCCCCACTCTGGGTGATAGTAGAACACACCCATCCTACCACCCAGTTGAAAGCAGATATTTAATTTATCCAGCGTTTAGAAAAGACAAAGAAATCTACCATTGATCTTTCCTATCTACTTCTAATGGACCCAGAACAATCACCACTTTGGTGGTTATAAAGATAAAGCAATATTTTTAAAGTACTTTGCAAATTGTAAAGCATTACATAAATGCTAGCTATCATTACTATTGTCGTTATTATTGTTGTTATCATTTTCCTTTGGCTTTAAAATCCTAAACAGGCCCCTCTTCCTTTTAATGACAGAATTATTCTGAGGGTATGAGAGCCAAATAGAGCAATCCCAAGTGTGTTCTGATTAATTTGAAAATGTACTAGACTTAAAGTCAGGAGGACTTAGGTTTGAATACTGATTCACATGACAATATTCATGTGAATTTGCACAAATCAATAAACATCCCCATCAGTCTCCTCATCCCTAAAAGTAGCGATTATGATACTTGCAATGTCTAATTCATAGATTTATTGGGAAGAAAATGGGGAAAGGTTAAACAAATCATGGTACATGGATATAATGGAATAATACTGAGCTATTAAAAAAAAAAGAACAAACATGAAGAATTCAAAGAAACATGAGAAAATTCATATGAACTGATGCAGAACAGAGCAAGCAGACCCAGGAAAATGATACATAACTACCACAATGTAAATGGTAATAATATCCACAAAACCCTTAACAGTATGTGATTACAACAACCAAGCTTGACCCTGGCCTAATGAAGAGATGAGAAAACACAACTCCTTCATTTCTTTGCAGATGTGGGGAACTATGGGCATGGACGATTTCAAATACTGTCAGTCAACGTGCTGGTTAATTTTGTTGAACTATTATTTTCCCCTTCTTTTTTATTCTCCATTACAAGGGATGACTCACTGCACGGGGAGGGAGAAGAACTATAGGGACACAGATTTAGAGTTGCAATAGATTTAGATGTCATCTAATCTAACCCCTTTGTTTTATAGCTGAGAAACAGAAAGCACAGAGAGGTTGAGACTTGCTCAAGGTTACTCAGGTAGTTAAGTGACAGTGGAAAAGTTGTATCTGGAAATGAAGATGATGTAAAAACAAAAAATAACAATAAATAATTTTTAAGATATGGCTCACAAACCTTAAAGTGCTACATAAATGTGAATTATCATTATTATTCCAATTCTTTGGGTCAAGAGGTTGATTAAGATAGCCCAACACTATTTTCCAACCATTCATTAAGTGTGTGTGGAATAAGTAGGCAAGTATGGGTAGACGGAAGAAAGGAGTTTTATGAAGGAGGAAGATTTAACATCAGAATTTATAGATATTCCTATTCTTAATTTAATGACAGTAATAGAATTAGAAAGTTTTATTTGTGGAAAAGATCTTGAAAATCACCCAGTCCAACCCAGGAAGTGATATAGGATGCCCACAATCATAAAGCTGGGAAAGGGCAAAGTCAAGACTCGATCCCAATAACTCTAACTTCCAGGGTTCCTTCCACTGCACCCAGCGTATTAGCTCTGATCTTAATGCTTCTGATAAAACTCTTTGGGCATCTTCTTTCTTTCTTTTCCTTTTTTTTTTTTTCATTTTCTTATCCTTTTATTCCTGGCACTTTGCATATAAGATGCCTAGTAAGTCATCGCTGAATTGAATTCTTGAATGCTGTTTTGAAATGCATGTAACATTACCTAGTGCCTCATGCCCATCATTTATCAATGAAAATAAAAACTAGTTTATTACAGTAACAATTCAGGCTTCACAGTATTTATATCCAAAGTCAAGTGGCCATCTCCTTGAAGGCAGGACAAATTTTTACAGTACTAGACCACTGAAGGAGCTAGGAATGTTAATGGGACTCAAGGGTTTGGCTTACAATCTCTAAAAGAGACAAAGAACGAAAGTCAAGAAATAGGAATTTGGCAGAGGTAGGTAGGGCCCTTGTATACCTGTGAAAAGGCAAGTGACCTCTGTAAGTGACCAAATATTCACTCTGATCCCTACTGTATTTATCTAGCAAGAGAGTGATGTTTCTAGGAGGGGAGTTAAACTTTCTTGAGCAAGTAAAGAGCTCCAAAATAATCAAAATGCATAAATGAAGTATCACCCTATACTCTTGCAGCCTACTTGTCCAAACCTTATGGTTCTAAAAAGCATGAGGAGCATTGGTTTAGAGATGAAAGGGACCTTAGAAGTCAACTGGTCCGTTTCTCCTAGTGAACCAGGTAAATCCATGGAGAGATTCTGCTTAACTTGGAGTCAGGAAGATTCGAATCAAAATCCTGACTCAGTTAATAGCTGTTGGACTTGAGAAAATCACCCAACTTCTCAACCTCAGTTTCTTAATTTGTAAAACAAAAGATAACAATAGTATGTACCTTAAGGGTATTACATATGATTATTAAATAATATTTAAGTATTAAATATGCAATATTAAATAAATAAATAATATTTAAATATTAAATAATATTATTAAATAAAACACTATCTGTAAAGTATTTTGCAAACCTTAAAGCACTACCTAAATGCTAGCTATTATTATTATCATTATTATTATTAACTTTTTCATTATTTTAAAAACTGAGGCCCAGAGAAGTGAAGTAATTTGCCCAAGGTCACACACAGTAAGTGGTAGAGCTAGGATTTGAACTCAAGCTCTCTGTTACCAGATCCATGAGATTCTTCCTTTAGTCATTCAATCAACAAGCACCAAGTATAAGAATTATATTCTGCAACTTTCACTCCTTCCCTTTTCTTATCCATGCCATACTTCCATGACCTCAAAGATCAGCTTAAGATCTTAGGACCATGATTTTAGGGCTCAAAGGGACTTCAAAAGCCATCTTGTCCAACCCCCTCCCCATTTATAAATGAAGAAACTGAAGCCCAGAAAGTTAAGCAACTTGCATAAGATCATACAAGCATCTATCTGTACCACACATACTCAACATTTCCCAACAGACACACATTCTTATTACAACTTTAAAAAAATAGTAATAGATCTGGGTGGGGGAAGAGGAAGGGAATAAGCATTTATATAGTGCCTACTATGTGCCAGGCATTGTGCTAAGCTCTTTTATAAGAAAGAAGAATCCCTCACATTTTTAAAATTTCTGCTGCTGCTTTCTTTTAGACCCCATTTATGGTTTTTAGACCTAAGGCAGTGGGTGGTGATGGAAATTCCAAACTATTGTAATTAAGAAACCTGTTTCTGAATCCTGATTCTGACACTAATTACAGAATCATGGTTAAGTGACTTAATATATCTGAATCTCTGCTCCTTCCCTTTTAAAGTGGGAAAAATAATACTGGTGCTATCAGTTTCATAGGGTTATTGTGAGGACAGGGCTTTGAAAACCTTAAAGACCTCTGTAAATGCATAATTATTTGTGTACATTTGTGTTTTAGTCTGAGAAATGTGTGCATGGGTACACGTGAGATAGTTAGTACCTTGAAATCAATACACTATTAATAATACTGCTAGTGATACTAAACCAGACCTTCATGTTAAACTACCCAAGGAAGGTTTCAGGTTTAGAAATTTTACTGGGTTAAATGGACCCACAACAGTATGAACTAATAGTGCCACCTAGTGGTAGAAAGGTTGTTCACTAGCCATTATGACTAGGAGTACCCCTGAAATTCAAATTTCTAACGCCTTTTCCTTTGTGGGGAACTCATGAATTATTGACAGATAATTGCTGACCAATTTTGTTCCTGTCAAGTAATGATTTGCCTGATCTAGTCATATCTGCTAGCTAGCTGTGGCCCTCAAGAAGATGACAGTCTGCACTGTGGAATGACTGGAATGGATTGTATGACTTATAAAAGTCCTGTCCAACACAAATATCCTCTGAAAATCTTTGGGATTCAAGCCTAATGGAAAAGGACTGTTTCATTTTTATCTCTGTATAATCTCTGTGCCATGGACATTAAGTAGGTATAGACTAAAAGCTTACTGGATGAATAGATAAAAGGATAATCACTCAGTCCTGGTTTTACGTATTTATTTTTAGACCAGATCAGTCATTTCATCAGGTTAGGGAACTCTAAATATGGAACTCTCTCTATGTCTCATAGCTTCTCTGGCTTCCTTCAAGTCCCAGCTAAAATCCCACCTTTTACCAGAAACTTTGCCCAATCCCCTTGAATGGTGGTGCCTTCCCTCTCTGGTTATTTCTAATTTATCTTGTATATATCTTGTTCAAATATAGTTGTTTGTTGTTTGTATGCTGTCTCCTTATATCCCAGCAGATTGTTAGTTTCTTGAGGGCAGGGACTGTTTTTGCCTTTCTGTGCGATCTTAATAAGGTGCTTAGAACAGTGCCAGGAACATAGTAGGCACTTAATAAATGTTTGTTAACTTGCTGACTACCAGACTGGCACCTTGTCAGTGAATAGAGTCTTAGAGAACTGCCAGTAATGAAGTATGTTATTTTTTATTGAAATTTTAGTTTTTATTAAATTTTATTCTTTACCTCTGGGCCAATTCTAATGTTTGTGTATCATCTTCTGTTATGTACCACAATCATTATATTGCCCATATAGTAAATATGCTTCTTTTATCATTCTAGGAAATAAAGAATGTGTTTCTGTTTCTAGTAAAAGAAAAAAATATGGGCAGGTAGACGGTGTAGTAGATAGAACACTGGTCCTGGAGTCGGAGGGACTTGAGTTCAAATATGACCTTGGACACTTACTAGCTGTGACCTTGGACAAGTCACTTAACCTGAAGGGGGCGGGGGGGGGGACTGCCTAGGGTATTAAGAGGTTCAATGACTTACCTTGAGTCATACAACTCGTATGTCAGAAGCAGTATCTGAAGCCAGACCATCCTATTCCAAGGTCAGCTCTCCACTCTACAATTGGCCTTTATTATTACCAGGATGAAAATCATTAATAATAATCGTAATCACCATTACTTTCCTTTCTTTAGATGCCAAAAGGCTCTATGCAAGAAACACATTTTCTCCAAAGTCTAAATTGAAAGATGTAAGTAATACTCTTTATCACAAATTCTTTGCTATTAGTTTGCTACTGGAATTGCCTCCAGAAACACTATAAGACTTCTGTCTCCAGAGCTTCTCAGAGAGGTGAGATGTTTATCTCACAAAGTTACTCCAATAAGTGAAATTTTCAGAAAGAGATAAATGCTGCAGAACACATCCATTTATAAGGAAGTCAGTAAAATTAACTGAAGAATCCAAAGTAGCAATAAATTGGCCATTGAGAGGAATTTCACTTTGACTCTATTTAATCTTTTTCTTTCTCAAATGAGAGTGCTCATTCACATAATATAACCAAAACCATGATCCAAGAGTCAAAATATTGTCACAAATGGAGGAAACAGTATGGAAGTACAAATATATATATGTATAGTTAAAATTATAAGTCCTGGGTTTTCCAGAAGAGTCTAGAATGTTTTTAGCATACTTTTTAACAATCTTTGCAGGACCAGTGTTCTATCTACTACACCATCTACCTGCCCATATTTTTTTCTTTTACTAGAAAAAGAAACACATTCTTTATTTCCTAGAAAGATAAAAGTAGCATATTTACTATATGGGCAATATAATGACTGTGGTACATAACAGAAGATGATACACAAACATTAGAATAGGCCCAGAAGTAAAGAATAAAATTTAATAAAAACTAAAAATTCAATAAAAAATAACATACTTCATTACTGGCAGTTCTCTAAGACTCCACTCACTGACAAGGTGCCAGTCTGGTAGTCAGCAATAATAGAGAATAAACTTTTCCAGACTGTGCCAGACCCACTATTCAGTTCATAAAAAAACATGATCACTGTAGTAATATATTACCTATAAAATAGCTAAAGTTATTACTCTTAGTAGGACTACTACCCGAGCTTGTTCAAAGGAAAAGTATCTTTAAATTTCATTAAGGAGTAATTCCTTTCAAAGAACCAATTTTTTACATGAATTCCCCAGATTCTGGCCTCATCAGTCCTCAGTCCCCAAGCCTGTGGATTACTTCAAGACATTTCATAGTTACTCCTCCCCCAGGACCACTTTCACCCAAGAGCTTTCATAAATGTTTCAATACTGACCCTATTTCACAATGTTTCATGACTTGTGGGAATTCTGAATTTCTTCATTTCTCCTCAATGGAGTGAGTCAGGAAGGGAAAATGGATAATTTATTAGAAACTATATGCCCACATCCTTGGAGTCTGCCCTAAATATGGGTATGAATACATCTCCTATAATATTTCTTTCCAGAGAGGTCACTATACATCAGACCTTTTCTAGTTTCTCCTTTCCCTCTAAATGTTTGCTTTTGCTATGTTGGGATTAATTTCCCAAAGACAGACTAAGCAGAAAAACTAAAAATAATTCTACACTATAGAAAGCACAGGAATTCCAGTTAAGCCATTCTTTAGAATAAGGAGGTCCAACTTCCTGTGGGCCTCCATCCCAAGCTCACCTGGGAAGCGTCACCCTCTAAATCTCGGCATTTCTGTTTACATGGTCGCTAATGATAGCCCTTAAGAGATAAATTAAACTTTATTTTTATAGGAGAAATTGTGCTCTTTCCCTTGTGCATACTTATTTCAATTGGATAGGGAAAGGAAAACTTTCTCTTCATGTTTTCTGACTGTACTGGTCTGAATGTGTCCAATTCAACAACTATTCATTAAATACAAATAGTTCTCACTTCTGAGGGAGATGTGAATATTAAAAAATAATTAGCATTTGTACAGTGCTTTACAAAATTTTATTCTCAAAACAACCTTGGTAGGGACTATTATTATCCCCATTTTACAAATAAGGCAGACAGAGGTTAAGTGACTTGCCCAGCTAATATGTGAACCAAGATTTGAATTCCATTCTTCCTGATTCAAAACTGATGCCCTATCCATTATGCTACCCAGCTGCCTCATGATCTTTCTTCTTAAAGAGATTTCTGTCTAATATAGTAAAAGAAGATTGGCTGTATTGATAATTCTCCACAGAGGAATAATAATTGATATTTATATAATACTTTAATTTTGAAAAGCATTTTAATTAACTCCTTTGACTTTCACAACAGTCCTTAGTGATAGGTATTGTAGGCATTATTATTCTCCCAATTTTACAATGAGAAAACTGAAGCTTCATAAAAGTAAATTGATTTTATCCTTTATCAGATAGCTAGGAGAAGCCAGATTTGAAGCCAGGCCTTCCTGACTCTGAGTCCAACACTCCGGCCCCCATGTCACGCAGCTTCCCACAAGGAAGAAATGTTTGCAATCATGATCATTCCAAAATAGTAAGACTGAGGAATTTGGAAACAAATTTAACTGCTCTCACAAAAATATTAAGTACTGAAGCTTCTAGATTTCCTATCAATCAACCAATTCATCAACAAGTATTTATTAAGCACCTGCTCTGTACCAGACACTGTGCTAGGCCTTAGGGGTACAAATCTGCTGAATGAAACAATCCTTACTTTCAACAAGCTTACATGCTAATAGGAAAGAGAAGAACCTATATACGGATATACAGAATATGGTATCCCAAAAGTCGTAACGCAGTTTTAACATACTGAACTAAGACTTTGGGGACACCCTGTAAAAAGAGAATAATACAAACCAATACAGAGTAGTTAAGTACCAAGTAGTCTGAGGAGATAGCTAGCAATTGAGGGGATAAGGAAAGGCTTCATGAAGGAGGTGGTGCTTGAGCTGAGTCCTGAAAGGAGTGGGGGGACCTTATGAGGTGAAGGTAAGGAAGAAGCACATTCCAGGGAAGAGGGGCAGCCAATGCAAAGGCACAAGGACAGGGGACAGCGTTGTGTGTGAAGAACAGAGAAGCCAGTTTGGCCAGACCACGGAATGCCAGAGTAGACATAATGTATGATGAAGCTAAAAAGCTAGGTCAGGACAAGGTTGTGAAGGGCTTCAGAAGCTAATGTGTTTGATTCTTGGGGTAACAGGAAGTCACTGAAGTTGACTGAGTAGGGGGAGCAATGTGGTCAGATATACAGTTAAGGAAAATAACTGGACTGACGCGGTGAGAGGTTTGAGGCAAGGAGACCAGTGTTCTAAACAAAAAGTACAATCAGGGCCTGAGACAAGGTGTTATCAATTTAAATATAGACAAAATGTAGGGTGCGAGAGAAAGTGCAGAGGTAGAAAAGGCAAGATCTGGCAAATGACTGGACATGGGAGATGAGGGAAAACTGAGGGTAACACCAAAGAGACTGGAAGAATGATAGTACCTACTGTAGAAATTTTAAAAAGCATGAAAGATGGGTGGAATTAGGAGCAAAGAAGATGAATTCTGTTTGAGACACATTGAGTTCAAGTTGTATAAAACACTTGATCTCCCCAAACCTACTTAAGAATGAGCCATAAGATATTTAACTTATTCAGAAAAATCAAGTTGTTTTTTAAACCAAAAGGGAAGAAACAACAAATGACTTTCAGTGTTGTCATACCACACTATTTACTTACACTTACACATACACGCACACACACACACACAGAGATGGTATTTCCATTTTTCCATCAGTATTTTCCATCACTTTCAGACAAGGGCATTGTCATGAAACAAACAGAAGCTGATCACAACTTTTGATCAAATAATTCATAAAAAAATAACACTTTTTAAAAAGCAATTTGAAAATGCATTTTTAAAAATCCATCTTCAGGGCTAGATTTGTGATAAATGCTATGTAACTATTTATTAGAGACAGGCTCTTGGGTCATCCAGGAATATCATCTATTTAACTTCCCTGATAAAAGTAAGGAAGCAAAGCAAGCCACCCACAAGTAATACCTAAAGCTGATGATGAAGTAGCAGAGTTGAAAAATGGCACCCCAATCAGTATCCCTCACTCAGAGTGATGGTGGCTATGCTTTGAGGAACAAGGGTGAGGGGAGAGGGGGAAGAAGGACAGAAGAACGTGTGGAGGTCTGAGGACTGCTAAACTTGGAAGAGGAGTAAAGCTTGGTCAAACAATAAAATGAGTTCCAGATTCAGAACAAATAAGTGCTAAAGTTGTATTTTGCTTCCCCTGGCTTACTCCATTCCTTATCTGATCCCCTTGGGGTAACCATATGTTTCTAAAGTCCCAAATTTGGAATAAAACTGTAAAGACTAGAGAATGAAAGGTAAAAGAATGGGAAATGGGCAGAAATGCAGAGAGAAAGACGCAAAAAAGTCAAAGTCAAGAGGCATAAATAAACAACAGAATTTATGTATAAATTTATTTAAAATAGAAAATAGCAAAAATTTCAGATCACTTGAGGAGGGGTCAAGATCGTAGGATTTAGAATTTAAAAGGATCTTAAGAGATCATCTGTGAGTCTAACCTTCTTATTTGGCATTCAGGCACACAGAAGGTAAAATATTTGTCCAAAAAGATATAGATAGATGGATAGATAGACAGATACACACAGACATATATACATGTTTGTATATATATGTCACATGTAATGTGTTATTATGTACAATATATTATATGTACCTTACACTATATATGCGTAATAAGTATGTTCAGTCGTTTTTCAGTCATGTCTGAGTCTTCACAACCTCATTTGGGGTTTTCCTGGGCAAAGATACTGAAGTGGTTTGCCATTTCTTTCTCCAGCTCATTTTACAGATGTTCCCAGAACTAAGGCAAACAAGGTTTGCCCAGGGTCACACAGATAGTGAGGCTGGACCTGAACTCACGAAGATGAGTTTTTCTGATTCCATGCCCAGTGCCCTATCCACTGCAACATCTAGCTGCATATGTTATGTATATATGTATTATGTATGTATGTGTGTGTACAATCATAGGTATGTATATGTATATTGTATGTGTGTATATGTGCATATATAAATAATTAAATATTTCTTTCTCCGTGCATGTGTGTATGTATATGTGCATATATGCACACATGTGTATGTATGTATATACATATATATATGTAGGTATATAGGTACAGATACAGATAAAAATGAGAGACAGAGATAGAGATGTAATAAAAGCTGGGATTCAAACTTGGGCCCTCTGATTCCAAAGCAGATCTCTTTTATTAGAGGTATAAATAATAGGATAACAGAAGGATTGAACATTTGCCATATCAGTAAAATCTCTTCCACATAGTCCAATCTTTTCATTTCCATCTTTTTTTTATGTCCCATTCTCCCAATCCAGTTTCTCTCGATCTTTCATTACTGCTGAGATGGAACCTAGATGGGTCTAAGCTGGGCTCAAACACAGCCACCTGTCTGCTTAGTGGCCTCCTCCTTAAAGACTGTCTAGACTAGAATTGGAATTGGAGGAATAGGGTTTAAATATCAGCTCTGCCACTTATTTCTTGTATGATTTGAACAAATAATTTAACCTATCTAAATCTCAATGTTCTCATCTACATAACAAGATGGTTGACCTAGATCAGTGATGTCAAACTACAATCAAAATGGAATGGAAGGAGAGTTAGGAAAATGTAGGGCCCACATTGACTTTGCTTTAAAATGTAATGCTATCTATGTTTTACTGTATTTTTATTTATTTTGTTAACTATTTCCCAATTACTTTAAACTGGTTCAGGTGGCACTCAGAAGTGTTGCTGTAATGTAATCCACGAGCTATTTGTTAGACACCATTGGATCCACTAGATGACCTTTAAAGTCCCTTCTCATTCTAGACCTATGATCCTATGAAACCTCTAATTTTATAGGTGATGTAAAAGTATAGTACAATTCAAAGAGCACTGAATCTGGAGTCAGAGGGTCTGGGTTTGAATACTGTCCGTCTATTACAGCTTGAGTAACCTTGGAAAAGTTAACTTCCCTGGGTCTCAGTTTCCTTTTCTGTAAAATGAGGGGGTTGGACCAGATTACCTTTAAGATCCCTTCTGGCTCTAAATCTCTCATTCTAAGATCCAATCCAGAGAAGGTCACTTGGACTGTAATAAGGCAGGCTAGGTCCTCTGACTCCATGTCTAATATTCTTTTCCCTGCACCAGGTTGTGTCTTGATAGTTTAGAAATGTATCAGGCTAGGATACCTAGGAGAATATTATGCAAAACCACAGCACTCTCCATGAAACATTAGAACTCCCCAACCTCCCCCAGCCTTTTCAATGAATGACATGCAGCTCTCTTGGCTGAAATGGCCTCCTCTTAATTTATGGGCAATCACACTAGCTTACATAAATACCTGTACTTTTATGTAATCACAGGACCAAAAATAATCACAAGAGGTCACCTAGTTCAGTCATCTGATCTATTTAACTTATTTTTCCCCTGAAGAAAAATCAACATTCTTTTAGATTTGGGGGCTTTATGGAATATATGATCCTGCCAGGCATGAACTATATATAATTCAGTGTTTTCACATAACACTACAGTAGCATAACAATCATTTAATCCATATAGTAGCTACTAAATGAGGCCAATTTTGCATTCCTAAAGCTGATCTCTATCACTTTCTCCTTGGACTTGCCATCTTGCCCAAGCACTTTGGCTTTTCCTTTTCCCCCAAAATGCAGCCACTGGGATTGTCTCGGCCCCTTCTGAAATTCAGTCACCTCCTCTGATGCAGAAATGACTATGGGATGTGTGCCCTGGAAAATCTATTGGTACAGAGCAGGTGGGAACAACCTGAGCACTAAGTGTTCTGGGAGATCCAACAGTGCAACACTGTGGGGGGGGGGGGGTCACTTTTCTAACAATAAACAAGCTCTCTCATGAGGAGAGAAGTTTGGAAGTGGTGAGAGATGAATCAGCAGCACACAGTCCAATGTCTTCCATTTTATAATGTTCTCCCTCTATTCCTCCAAATATCTTGTTAAGGCCATCTCATTTCAGAATCCTGGCCCAAAAATTTATACAAAACATAGGGTGGCCCAGAAGTCTTAGTGCAGCTTTAAGGTATAGCTTAAGATGTTAAGATTTTAAGGCAGAGCTCAAAAAACAAAAGAGATACCCTATATAGACACAGACACACAGAGGCAGCCTAGAGTAGTAAATAGAATGATGTCCTTGGAGCTGTTAAGTACTGGGTTCAAATCCTGCCTCTGACATTTCCTAGCTGTGCAACCGTGGACAAGGCAATTTGTCCACACGGTGGATCGAGAGCTGGTCTCGAATCTGGGAGACCTCAGTTAGTGTTCCCTTTAACACTGGATGTGTAATCATGGACAAGGCCCCTAACTTCTCAGAGCTCTAAGTAGCTCTCTAAGAAGGCACCAACCTACAGTAGTAAAGAGAGTTCCCAATATCGATGAAATCACAGTTCTAGTCCCTAATTCTATCCCCTATAAAGAAGTGGATATACACTACTTGTGGATTTTTGTGGATTCATGGTACCAAACCACAGTCACTCATTTCAGTTCTTAAAACAGACCCACCAAGTCAAAAATTAACTTTAGATAGCTTTTGTTTCTTAATAAGCAATGTTCTTCCTGGAAGCAGTCATCATCTTGGAAGTCTTGGGTAACCAGTGCTCTGATACCTATTAATCCAATACATTCTTAAAGGCAATGGTACCCTGTAAAAGCCATTGGAGTTTTGATAAAGCTTCCAATATTCAAATCAAAGATATAATACCATAACATGGTGACACAGAGTTTTTTTTATTAGATCAAAAGGAAGCCATAATTGTAAGGCCAGCTGCTTCTCTGATCTCCAGTTCCTTCCCAGCTGAGTGAGCAGTGGTGGAAAGGACTGGGAAGGGAAAGATGAAGGGGGGGGAGGGGGGGGGAACAAAATACTTAACTGAAACCCATAGTACTTGCCTATTGCCTTGAAATCAGAGATCTTGTTGCTACAAGCTTGCTCTTTTCCCTCATGGCATCAGGAACTAAACCATAAATCAGGACACAGTTCAATGTGCCAGAGCCTTAATTCTTTGTGAAAATGAAGTAAAATAAATTTAAAGGTCTATATGTAAAGAAGCTAAGTCCAAGCTGTTCTCTGTATTAAATGATACAAATGTCCATAGAAACAATGCTCCATCTACCTTTTGTGGACACTAGAGTTTGAAAGGGGCCACTAGTGTGTACATTAGGCCTTTGCCCCACTGGCAGATTTTTCTGTACATATTTTGGCTCCTTGATATTTAAATTAACCCAGTTTGCTAAACAGCCCAACATCAAATGTGGGTCTGGTTCTAGCACAGGGGCAATGCCATTTTTTTTTATCAGAGCCCCACCCCCAATGCTAAAGAATATAAGGACATTTTTTAAAAATACCTAACAAGGATAAAATGAAACAGAATTCTGGGTAGTTATAATAACTAATCGTGGTCCTAGAGAAGAATTGAGAAAATGAAATTCCCTCCTTTCATTGCCAAACTGGGGTGCTATGGATATGCACACCCTCAGGATATATGGATGTATTGGCTGATTTTGCTGAACTGTTTCTTGTTTGTCTTCTTTTAAAATCTTTGTTACAAAGGAAAATGTGATGGGTAGAGGATGACGGATGGAGATATTCCAAAATGAAGGTGATCTAAAAGCAATCAATAAATGTTTATAAAAACCTACTTACATAATTAAATGGATTTGATTCAACAAGAATTTATTGAAGGCCTATTATGTGTCAAGCACTATGCTAGATGCTGGGGATACAACAGAAAATGAAACAGATTATGAACATATCAAAGGTATTATCTATTCGAATATTGGTGGGGGTAGGGTGGTCTTAGACTTGTGATTTCATTTACATGGTTCACTCTGGTTTTGGAAACTGCCTTTATCAACGAAGACCAGCAGCTAGTCTGAAACTTACAGCCTACACAAGCAGGTTAAGTGTCTTGCTCTGAGTCAGAGGGAGATGTTGGACCCCAGAGGGTTTCCAGAATCTAAGCTATCTTCTATGGACACTGCCCCTCCTGGAAAATTACAAACCCTTTCTGCTGACTAGACAAACATTCACTACTTTACTTCCCCTCCGATAAAACAATCACCTTTTCCAACTGCTTGTACAAAGACCACCTCCACCTGGATATCCTGCTAGCACCTCAGACTCAAAATGCATAAAACCTAATTCATCATTTTAGCCCTCCCTCTCAAATGGCTCTTTCCAATGATGTCCCCTGATCTTTTAATTTTTTCCAGTTCCCTGGCCTCAAAACCTCCAAGCTATATGCCCTTTACTCTCCCTAAATATGTCCCTCCTCCACCCCAAAAGACACATAATCAATCACCAAATTATACCAAGTCTTTGGCAATGTAATTTCTCCCTCTTTTTTTAATCCCACTGACACCTCCCTAATTCAGGGCATGATCACCTCTGGGGCTCTTAAAATGGACTCCTCACTTCTAGAGCCCTCACCAGGCCCAAACGAGTCTATCTTCAGTCTCTCAGCTTTAATCCATTTCCTACTCAGTACCCATTCAAATCAACAAACACTTAATAAGCATGTGTTACATGCAAGATGCTCAGTAGGCAGTTTCTATCTAAAGATAGAAAGATACAAGACACACAAAGTGTCCTAGCCCTCAAGGCTCTAACATTCTGCTGAGAGTAAGGATGGAAACACAACATGTAACAGATAAGTAAATATGAGGGAGAAGACGCTAATAACTGCCAGGATCAGGAAAGGCTTCCTGGGGAGGTGGCACCTGAGATGAGCCTGGAAAGAAAGAAAATTTTCTGAGAGGTAGAAATGAGGAGGGAATGATTCCAGGCACAGGACACCATGAATGTAAATACATAGAAGTGAGAAATGGAATGTTCAAATCAAGAAACAGTTAGTTAGCCAGTTAAATTGGAATGGAGCATGATTAAAGGGGAGAAATGTTTTTTTAAAAAAGTTGAAAAAGTTGGAGGCAGATTATCGAGGACCTCAACTGCCAGGCTGAGGAATTCTGTACTTTGGCCCAAAGGTAACAGAAAGCCCTTAAAGATTTTTTTAGTGGATTGATCCAATGTGTACATTTGGAAAGATTATCTTTGGAGCTGTGTGGAGAACGAATTAATGCCATGGAGAGGCTGGGAGATATGGAAACCAATCGGGACATTATTACAACAGTCAAAGCAAGTAGTAAAGTCAAGAAAAATGGTCCTAAACTGGAATGCTAATCATTTGATTGGAGAAAAGGGACATGGATACTAGAGATGTTATAAAAATAGAGTCAAGACACCACTTCCGGGAGCCAAGATGGAGGAGTAAAAAGGTAGTCGCTCTCACCCTCCCCTATCAACCTCTGAAAACCCAGAAAATATCACCCCAGAAAAAACCCTGGAACAGCTGAACCAGAAGAAAGACGGGGTGCAGCAGTGCAGTAGCCCAGGTAACTAGAGGGATTAACGGGAAAGGCCCCTCTTACCCTGGGGGAAGGGGAGAAGTACAGAACCAGGAGTCACCCAGTCAGCTAGTGGAAAGACCCACTTTAGCACACCAGGAGGAGATTTTGGTACCTTGGCATTCTATAGCAAACGGGTCTCCCAGTGCCTCAGCAAAAATAAGGGAAGCAGCACTACAAAGGGCCCCACGCGGATAAGCACCCAGCAGCATTCCTCTGAAAGGAGCTGAAGAAAGCAACCTAGAGATGCCAAAAAGTTCCAGCCTTGTTGATTCCAGCTCAACACCAGGTAAGCTGTCAGAACCCTACAGCCTCCAACTGCCAACCAGGAGGAGATCCTGAAGCCCAGGTGGTCGAGCAGGCAAACGCCAACAGCTGTACCCCCGAGTGTCTCAATGAGGGTGGGGTAACTGGTGGAAACCAACTTAGAAAACCACCAGGTGCCTCAGCATTCTACAGTAAAGAAGTCTCCCAGTACCTCAACAGAAATAAGAGAGGCAGCACTGCAAGGGGCCCCAGGCAGATAAACACCCGGCAGCACTTCTCTAAAAGGAGCTAAACAAAGCTAAAGGAAAGGAAAAGCAGGCAGCCTAGATTTACCTGAAAGTCCCAGCCTTGCTGATTCCAGCCCAACACCAGATAAGCTGCTGGAACCCTACAGCCTCCAATTGCCAACATTAAGAGGCCCCAGCTCCCAAAGCCAGTGACCAAGACCTAGGTTTCCAACACAAGAAGCCTGGGTCAGTGCCCTCTGCTCCCCAGCAGGAGAGTTTAATCTCTGTAAAGGCCAGGGAATAAAGAAACACCATGAGTAAAAAGAAACATACAATAGATTCTTACTATGAGGAGAGTGAAGATCAAGACAGAAATTCTGAAGAGGACAACACTCATCAAACCCACATCGGCAACATCAAAAGGGAATATGAACTGATCTGAAGCCCAAAAAGCCTTCTTAGAAGAACTCAAGAAGGATTTTAAAAGTCAAATGAGAGAGGTAGAGGAGTCCTTTAAAAGTACAATTGGCCAATTGGAAAAAAGTACACTGAAGAAAACAAGTCCCTAAAACATCCAACTGGAAAAAAAATACAATGAAGAAAATAAATCCCTTAAAAATACAATTGACCAATTGGAGAAGAAAGTACAAAATCTAACAGAAAAAAAAACAACATGTTAAAAATTAGAATTGAACAAATGGAAACTAAAGACTCTATAAGAGAGCAAGAATCAGTCAAACAGAAACAAAAAAATGAAAAAAACAGATGAAAACATAAAATACCTCATGGGTAAAACAGCTGACCTGGAAAATCAATCCAGGAGAGAAAATTTAAAAATCACTGGCCTACCTGAAAATCATGATGAAAAAAAGAGCCTGGACAATATCCTTCAGGAAATCATAAAGGAAAACTGCCCTGAAGTCCTAGAACCTGAAGGTAAAATAACTATAGAAAAAAATCCATCGCTCCCCGCCTGAAAGAGATCCCAAATTGAAAACACCAAGGAATATAATAGCTAAATTCCAAAATTACCAGATTAAAGAGAAATTACTGCAAGCAGCCAGAAAGAAACACTTTAAATATCATGGAACCACAGTCAGGATTACACAGGACCTTGCAGCCTCTACATTAAAAGACTGTAAGGCATGGAACATGATATTCTGTAAGGCAAAGGAGCTTGGAATGCAGCCAAGGATTACCTACCCAGAGAAAATGAGCGAGATTTTTCAGGAAAGGAGATGGATATTCAATGAAATATGGGACTTCCAAACGTTCCTGATAAAAAGACCAGAGGTCACAAATTTTGATCTTCAAGTACAAGATTCAAGAGAGACATAAAAAGGTAAATGGGACAGAAAGATACAATATGTTGTTAATAAG
Organism: Vombatus ursinus; assembly: GCF_900497805.2. Taxonomy (NCBI): domain Eukaryota; kingdom Metazoa; phylum Chordata; class Mammalia; order Diprotodontia; family Vombatidae; genus Vombatus; species Vombatus ursinus. The sequence goes on from NW_020951545.1 coordinate 4,461,425, forward strand.
GGCAAAACGTTTACATCCCTACAAGGGAAGATGACACTTGCAACTCTTGAGAACTGTATTGTTATTATACCATGTTAAAGGAGTATACATAAAGGGGGTGGATATAAGTTGACTTTGATGTAATGATTAAAAAAAATTAATCAAGTGGGTTAAATGGATCCAAGTAAGTGGATTAGTCTGAGCTAAGAAAATATACTGAGAAAGGAGGAGGCAGACAAGGGTAAATTACATTACAGGAAAAGACACAAAAACCTATTACAGCAGAGGGAAAGAAGGGAGGGGGATGAGCATTGTTTGAACCTTACTCTCATCAGATTTGGCTCAAGAAGGGAATAACATAATCAGTTAGGTATAGAAATCTAACTTGCACTATAGGCAGTAGGAGGCAAAAGAGGAAAGAAAAAGGAGGGGGGATAGAAGGGAGGGAAGAAGCAAAAAGGGTAAAGGTAAAGAAGAAAAGGGAAAGGGATAATAGAAGGGAGGTGGGACCCAAGGAGGCGCTGGTCAAAAGCAAAACACTAGTGAGGCGGGGAAAGGAGAAAGGAGAAAGAAAAGCATAGACTAGGGGGAAGTATGGAGAAAAAGACACAGATAGTAATCATAACTGTAAATGTGAATGGGATGAACCCTTCCATAAAACAGAAGCATATAGCAGATTGAATTAAAAACCATAATCCTACAACATGTTGTTTACAGGAAACACATTTGAAAAAGAGTGACACATACAGGGTAAAGGTAAAAGGCTGGAGCAAAATATATTATGCTTCAGCTGAAGTAAAAAAAGCAGGGGTAGCAATCCTGATCTCAGACAAAGCAAAAGCAAAAATAGATCTTGTCAAAAGAGATAAGGAAGGAAACTACATCCTGCTAAAAGGCACCATGGACAATGAAGTAATCTCATTACTAAACATATATGCACCAAATGGTATAGCATCCAGATTCTTAGAGAAGTTCAGGGAGTTACAGGAAGAAATAGACAGCAAAACTATACTAGTGGGGGACCTCAACTTTCCCCTCTCTGAACTAGATAAATCTAACCACAAAATAAACAAGAAAGAAGTTAAGGAGGTGAATAGAACATTAGAAAAGTTAGATATGATAGACCTGTGGAGAAAACTGAATGGGGATAGAAAGGAATATACTTTTTTCTCAGCGGTACATGGCACATACACAAAAATTGACCATGTACTAGGGCATAAAAACCTCATAATCCAATGCCAAAAGGCAGAAATAGTAAATGCATTCTTTTCAGATCATGATGCAATAAAAATTATATGTAATAAAGGGCCATGGAAAGATAGACTAAAAAATAATTGGAAACTAAATGATCTAATCCTAAAAAATGATTGGTTCAAACAACAAATCATAGAAACAATCCATAATTTCATTCAAGAGAATGACAATAATGAGACAACATACCAAAACTTATGGGATGCAGCAAAAGCAGTTCTTAGGGGAAGTTTTATATCTCTAAATGCTTACATAAATAAAATAGAAAAAGAGGAGATCAATGAATTGGGCATACAACTAAAAAAACTAGAAAAAGAACAAATTAAAAATCCTCAATTAAACACCAAATTAGAAATATTGAAAACCAAAGAAAAAATTAAGAAAATTGAAATTAAGAAAACTATTGAACTAATAAATAAAACTAAGAGCTGGTTTTATGAAAAAACCAATAAAATAGATAAACCTTTGGTTAATCTAATTAAAAAAAAGAAAGAAGAAAACCAAATTACTAGTATCAAGAATGAAAAGGATGAAACTACCACCAAGGAACAGGAAATTAAAACAACAATTAGGAATTATTTTGCCCAACTATATGCCAACAAATTTGACAATCTTAGTGAAATGGATATATATTTACAAAAATATAAATTGCCCAGATTAACAGAAGAGGAAGTAAAATACTTAAATAACCCCATCTCAGAAAAAGAAATTGAACAAGTCATTGATGAACTCCCTAGGAAAAAATCTCCAGGGCCAGATGGATTTACATGCGAATTCTATCAAACATTTAAAGAACAATTAATTCCAATACTACATAAACTATTTGGTAAAACAGGTAAAGAAGGAATGTTACCAAATTCTTTTTATGAAACAAATATGGTGCTGATACCTAAACCAGTAAGAGTCAAAACAGAGAAAGAAAATTATAGACCAATTTCTCTAATGAATATAGATGCAAAAATCTTAAACAAAATATTAGCAAATAGATTACAGCAACTTATCACACGAATAATACACTATGACCAGGTAGGATGTGTTTCAATATAAGGAAAACTATCAGCATAATACATCATATCAACACCAAAACTAACAGAAACCACATGATCATCTCAAAAGATGCAGAAAAAGTTTCTGACAAAATACAACACCCATTCCTATTAAAAACACTAGAGAGCATAGGTATAAATGGAGTATTCCTTAAAATAATAAGTAGCATCTACCTAAAACCTTCAGTAAGCATAATATGTATTGGGGACAAGCTAAAAGCATTTCCAATAAGATCGGGGATGAAACAAGGATGTCCATTATCACCACTGTTATTCAACATCGTACTGGAAACGTTAGCTTTAGCAATAAGAGAAGAAAAAGACATTGAAGGCATTAGAATAGGCAAAGAAGAAACAAAGCTATCACTGTTTGCAGATGACATGATGTGATACTTAGAGAATCCCAGAGAATCAAGTAAAAAACTACTTGAAATAATAAACAACTTCAGCAAAGTTGCAGGCTATAAAATAAACCCACATGAATCATCAGCATTTCTATATATTACCAACAAAGCCCAACAGCAAGAGATAGAAAGAAAAATTCCATTTAAACTTACTGTAGACATTATAAAATATTTAGGAGTCTACCTCCTGAAACAAACCCAGGAACTCTATGAACACAATTACAAAACACTTTTCACGCAAATAAAATCAGATCTAAATAATTGGAAAAAACATCAGTTGCTCATGGGTAGGCCGAGCTAATATAAAAAAAATGACAATTCTACCTAAGCTACTTTACTTATTCAGTGCCATACCAATCAAACTACCAAAAAATTATTTTATAGAGTTAGAAAAAATAATAATAAGATTCATTTGGAAGAACAAAAGGTCCAGAATATCAAGAGAACTAATGAAAAGAAATGCAGGGGAAGGTGGCCTAGCCATTCCAGATCTTAAATTGTATTATAAAGCAGCAATCATCAAAACTGCTTGGTACGGCTAAGAAATAGAGTGCTGGATCAGTGGAATAGGTTAAGTATGCAAGACACAGTAGTCAATGACTATAGTAATCTATTATTTGATAAACCCAAAGACCCCAGCTTCTGGGATAAGAACCCACTCTTTGAAAAAAACTGCTGGGAAAACTGGAAAAGAGTATGGCAGAAACTAGGCATAGACCAAAATCTCATACCATATACCAAAATAAAGTCAAAATATGTACATAATTTAGATATAAAGGCTGATATATAAGCAAACTGAGAGAGCAAGGAATAGTTTACCTGTCAGATCTATGGAGAACAATATGGAGAAGAATTCATGACCAAACAGGAGATAGAGAACATTACAAAAGGCAAAATAGATAATTTTGATTACACTAAATTGAAAAGTTTTTGCACAAACAAAGCCAATGCAACTAAGATTAGAAGGAAGATAGAAAATTGGGAAAGAATGTTTACAACCAGTCCTTTGATAAGGGCCTCATTTCTAAAACACATAGAGAATTAAGTCAAATTTATAAGAATACAAGCCATTCCCCAACTGATAAGTGGTCAAAGGATATGAACAGACAGTTCTCAGATGAAGACATTAAAGCCATTTATAGTCATATGAAAAAATGCTCTAAATCACTACTGATTAGAGAAATGCAAATCAAAACAACTCTGAGGTACCACATCACACCTATCAGAATGGCCAACATGACAAAACAGGAAAATGATAAATGTTGGAGAAGATGTGGGAAAACTGGAACACTAATGCATTGTTGGTGGAGTTGTGAAATGATCCAACCATTTTGGAGAGCAATTTGGAACTATGCCCAAAGGGCTATAAAAATGTGCATACCCTTTGACCCAGCAATAGCACTTCTAGGGCTATATCCCAAAGAGATCACACAAATGAGAAAAGGACCTACATGTACAAAAATATTCACAGCAGCTCTTTTTGTGGTGGGAAAGAATTGGAAATTGAGAGGATTCCCATCAATTGGGGAATGGCTGAGCAAGTTGTGGTATATGAATGTGATGGAATACTATTGTGCTATAAGAAATGATGAACAAGCTGACTTCAGAAAAACCTGGAAAGACTTGTATGGTCTGATGCTGAGTGAAGTGAGCAGAACCAAGAGAACATTGTACACAATAACAGCCATGTTGTGTGATGACTAATATTGATAAACTTAACCCTTCCTGGCAATACAAGGATCTAAGACATCTCCAGAGGCCTTGTGATGGAAAATGCTATCCACACCCAAAGAAAGAACTATGGAAGCCGAATTGTTATTTTTTTTCTCTTCTGTTGAGTTTTATTTCCTTTTTCTGATGGTTCCTCCTATTGATTTTAATTTCTACTTACAACATCACTAATGTGAAAATATGTTTAATATGAATGTAAATGTATAGCCTATATCAGATTGTGTGCCGTCTTGGGGAGGGTGGTGGGGAAGAAGGGGGAGAAAAATTTTAACTCAAAAGCATATGGAAGTGATTACTGATAAATCAAAAAAAATTACTAAAAAAAAAGAAAATAAGAAAATAAAAGCAAGAGAGGGCCTTAAAACAAAATAAAAAAAATAAAAGTAGAGTCAACAAGATCTGGCTCCTCATTAAATATGGAGATGGGGGTAGACGTAAATATTGCTGGTAAATATTTAACAACCAGCTGGCGGGGGGGGGGAATGTGCTCCCACTTTTAATAAAAGTTTAACATTTTTGCCATCACTGTCTTAAGTCTAGACAATCAACAAAACAAATTCTGATTTGTAGCTTTTACCTTTTACTGAGATGTAGCAATCAGCTCTCTCCAGCCCATATGAGCTGGCTTCAGTATACCCTTGGGTGGAAGTGATAATCAAGAGGTCAGAGCCAGGTATGAATCTGAAGATTTAGAGGCACGTGACTTGGAAGAGGACTGTTGTGCCCTCAACAGAAATAAGAGAGTTTAGAGATTCTAGTTTAGACACTGAATCACAACAGCATAGACATATAACTGGGACTTTAGAGGTCCTGACCCACAGTTTAAGAAGTGCTGGGGTCTTCAGTGAAAAAAAGTTTAAGAAGCCATGATTCTAGTCCAACATCCTCATTTTACATTTTACATGTAAACATTTTACATGCAGACTTGTGATTTCATTTATATGGTTTGCTCTGTTTTTTTGTCTTGTTTTGTTTTCTTTTTTCACAAATGAGAAGCCTGATGTTCAAACAGATTAAGTGACTTCCCAAATCACTCAAATAAAAGTGGCAGACACAGAATTTGAATTCATTTTTTTCTAACTCTCAAGCAAGGGTTAAATTTTCATGGATTTTACCTTCATACCATTGTTTAAATGCGTTGGCATCTCTCCACCAACTCTGCAATCACCACAATTCAAGCCTTTGCAAACTGAAACCATCACCCAGTGTTTTATAAATGCAAGAATGTAAATTACTGGAGGAAATTAGATTTAGACCAAGATCTTCCACTATATACTACAATAAGCTCAAAATAGTATATGACCTAAATATAAAAGGTCATACTATAAAAAAAGAGACTAGACCAAGAAACTTTTACAATAACAATATGGAATTATATGAGGAAAGGGACTAAGCTGATGAAATGCCCTCCACAAGCACCAACCACTTCATCCCAACCCCTCAGTGCAGCACCAGCTATGGTTCCCCTATGGGCGTCAGGACAACATCAGTGCAGCACCAGGTAAACAGCCTGGGAAACAGCCAGGGCCTGAAGCCTGAGACAGTGTCCCTTCCACCCCAGGAACAAAGCCCAAATTTAAAAGAAAACAAAAAGGCCAAGAAACATGAGAAAAAAAAGAACAATAAAAAAAGAATTTGACCATAGGAATTTCCTATGGTGATAGGGAAGATCAAGACACAAACTCAGAAGAGGACAATGAGGTCAAACCACCTATGGGCAAAAAACCCCAAAGAAAAACAGGAAGAGTCATCTCAAGCCTAGAAAGAACCCATGGAAAGCTCAAAAAGGAGCTTAAAAATCATATAAGAGCAAGAGATAGAAAGAGAAATTTCATTTAAAGTTACTGTAGACATCATAAAATATTTAGGAGTCTGCCTGCCAAAACAAACCCAGGAACTCTATGAACACAATTACAAAACACTTTTCATGCAAATAAAATCAGATCTAAATAACTGGAAAAACATCAGTTGCTCATGGGTGGGCCGAGCTAAGATAATAAAAATTACATTCTACTTAATTTGCTTATTCAATACCATACCAATCAAACTACCAAAAAATTATTTTATAGAGTTAAAAAAAAAATAACAAGATTAATCTGGAAGAACAAAAGGTCCAGAATATCAAGGGAACTAATGAAAAGAAATGCCAGGGAAGGTCGCCTAGCCATATCAGATCTTAAATTTCATTATAAAGCAGCAATCATCAAAACTACTTGGTAATGACTAAGAAATAGAGTGGTGGATCAGTGGAATAGGTTAGGCACACAAGACACAGTAGTCAATAACAATAGTAATCTACTGTTTGATAAACCCTAAGACCCCAGCTTCTGGGATAAGAACTCACTATTTGACAAAAACTGCTGGGAAAAACTGGAAAAGAGTATGGCAGAAACTAAGCATAGACCAAAATCTTATACCATATACCAAAATAAAGTCAAAATGGGTACACAATTTAGACATAAAGCAAACTGAGAGAGCAAGGAATAGTTTACCTGTCAGATGTATGGAAAAGAGAAGAATTTATGACCAAACAAGAGATAGAGAACATTATGAAATGCAAAATGGATAACTTTGATTACATTAAATTGAAAAGGTTTTGTACAAAGTCAATGCAACCAAGATTAGAAGGAAAGCAGAAAACTGAGAAATAATTTTTACAACCACTGTCTCTGATAAGGGCCTCATTTCTAAAATATATAGAGAACTGAGTCAAATTTATAAGGATACAAGTCATTCCCCAATTGATAAATGGTCAAAGGATATGAATAGGCAGTTTTCAAATGAAGAAATTAAAACTATCTACAGTCATACGAACAAATGCTCTAAATCACTATTGATTAGAGAAATGCAAATCAAAACAACTCTGAGGTACCACATCACACCTATCAGAATTTGAGGAAATGACAAAAAAAATAACTAAGGGATGATAAAGAGGAGTACACAGGATTCAGAAGGAAGGGAGAGGTAGAATGGGGTAAATTATTTCACACGAAGAGGTGCAAAAAAACTATTACAGTGGAGGGAAAGATGGGAAATGGGCAATGAGCATCACTTGAACCTTACTCTCATCAGTATTGGATCAAAGAGGCAATAATATACACAATCAGTTGAATATAGAAATCTATCTTACCCAACAGGGAAGTAGCAAGTGAGGAGATTAAGTAAAGGGCAGGGGAGTACTGACAGAAGAGAGGACAGATTGGGGGAGGTGGCAGACAGAAGCAAAACACTGTTAAGGAGGGAAAAGGTGAAAGGCAAGGGAGGACAAACAGGAAGAAAACTAGAATGGAGGTAAATACACAGTTATAATCATAACTTTTAATGTGAGTGGCATGAACTCTCCCATAAAATGAAAGTAGATAAAAAAAAGAATCCTATAATATGTTGTTTACAAGAAACACACTTGAAGCAGAGAGACACACACACACAGAGTAAAGGTAAGGTGCTAGAACTGAATCTATTATGCTTCATCTGAAGTTAAAAAAGCAGGGGTAGCAATCCTGATCTCAGACAATACAAAAGCAAAAATAGACCTAATTAAAAGAGATAAGGAAGGAAACCATATCTTGCTAAAATGTACCATATAAAATTGTCAGAGCAATACTAACCATATATGGACCAAGAGATATAGCATCCATATTCTTAAAGAAATTAAGTGAGTTACAGATTCATGACCAAACATGAGAAAGACAGCATTATAAAATGTAGAATAGATAATTTTGATTATATTAAATTAAAAGGCTTTTGCACAAACAAAATCAATGCAACCAAGAGACAGCATTATGAAATGTATAAAAGATAATTTTGAGCATATTAAATTGAAAAGCTTTTATACAAACAAAACTAATGCAACCAGTATTAGAAGGAAAGCAGAAAACTGGGAAACAATCTTTATAGCAAAGGTCTCTGATAAGGGCCTCACTTCTCAAATATATAGAGAACTGAATTTATAAGAATACAAGCCATTCCCCAACTGATAAATGGTCAAAGGATATGAACAGGCAGTTTTTAGATGAAGAAATCAAAGCTATCTATAAGCATATGAAGAAGTGCTCTACACTTGATTAGAGAAGCGCAAATTAAAACAACTCTGAATTACTACCTTACATCTATCAGATTGGCTAATATGACAAAAAAGTAAAGTAAAAAATGTTGGAGAAGATGTGGGAAAAATTGTGGAGTTATGAACTGATCCAACCATTCTGGAGAGCAATTTGGAACTATGCCCAAAGGGCAACCAAATTGTGCATACCCTTTGATCCAGCAATACCACTATTAGCTCTGAATCCCAAAGAGATCATAAAAAAAGGGAAAATGACCCACATGTACAAAAATATTTAGAGCGGCTCTATTCGAGGTGACTAAATATCGGGAACTGAAGGGAAATTCCCATCAATTGGGGAATGACTGAACAAGTTGTGGTATATGAATGGAATGGAATGCTATTGTACAATAAGAAATGATTAACAGGCAAATTTTTTAAAAATCTGGAAAGATGTGTACGAACTGATGCAAAGCGAAATGAGCAGAACCAGGAAAATATTGTACATAGTATCAGCGACATTGTGTGATGATCGACTGCGAATGACTCAGCTCTTCTCAGCAACGCAAGTACAAATGACTCACAAATGAAAATGCTATCCACATCCAATTAAAGAACTGATGGACTCTGGATGCAGATCAAAGCATACTTTTTTCATTTACTTAATTCCTTTTTGTGGGTTTTTTCCCTTTTAATCTGTTTCTTCTTTCACAACTGTGACTAATATGGAAATATTTTTGCATGAAAGCACATATATAGACTACATCAAAATGCCTACCATTTTCAGAAGAGGGAAGGGGAGGGAGGGAGGGAGAAAAATTTGGAACTCAAAATCTTGTAAAAGTGAATGCAAAAAATTGTCTTGACATATAATTGGGAAAAAATACTATTAAAAATGTAAAAAAACACAATCAAATTAAAGTCAACAAAAGCAAAGCTAACTTTTCTTTTTCTCACCAGCTGTTCTCTGGGCTCTTCCATAATGCTCCAGAAACCTCTTCATCCTGGAAGATCTCAGCCTTTAGGATTTCCACCTCAGAAGGACATTTTACCTGTGGCCCTTCCCTCTCATGGGATGCCTTCTCCCAGAATCTCCATTTAAGAGTTGCTGGAGCTGCAGCTAGAGTTAGGAAGTCCTGACTTCAAATTTGGCCTTTTTTTTTTAAGGCAATTGGGGTTAAGTGACTTGCCCAAGGTCACACAGCTAGTAAGTGTCAACTGTTTGGTCTGAGGCCAGATTTGAACTCAGGTCCTCCTGACTTCAGGGCTGGTGCTCTATCCTCTGAGCCACCTAGGTGCCCCACAAATTTGGCCTTAGAGACATAATAGTTATGTGACCTTGGGAAGTCACTTAACTTTTATCTGCCTCAGTTTCCTCATTTGTAAACAGGGATAATAATAGTGCCTACTGCTCAGGGTGATTGTGGGGATCAAATGAGATATTTGTAAAATGCTTAACATGGTTCCTAGCACCTAGTGGGCAAAACTATGTTAGTTATTATTACTGTCATCATTATCATTATCATTATTGGTGTTATTACAAAGCATAGGTACTAGGCTTTCTTCTCTGTCAATAACAATATTTGTGAATCACAGTGATAAATATAATGGATGATATTGCCTGGATTTAGATTTTCAATTTTGTCTTTCTACTCCTTATGTTTCTTATTATCTTCGGACTAGTTTCAGCTGATCTTAGAAATTTTCTTATTAAACTGATTATATATTTATTCATCATGGTAGGAATAGGGGTTGGGACAGAGCATATGATTTCATAGAATCATTTCTGGAGATTTTTTTTTTTTTTTTGGTGAGGCAGTTAGGGTTAAGTGACTTGCCCAGGGTCACACAACTAGTAAGTGTCAAGTGTCTGAGGCTGGATTTGAACTCAGGTCCTCCGAACTCCAAGGCCAGACCTCCATTCACTGCGCCACGTAGCTGCCTCCATAGAATCATTTCTGGAAGGGACCTTAGAGACCATTAAGTACCACTCCCTTCTTCTACAGATGGAGAAACTGAGGCTTAGAAAAATTAAATGGTTTGCCCAAGGTGACATAGCTAGTAAGTATCTGAAGCAGAATTTAAGCTTGGGCCTTTCTGACTCCAAGCCCAGCACCTTCATGGGTGGTACAGAGTTCCTGGTAATGAACTTCCTCAACCAGTGCAGGTCTGAAATTTGCCTGAGGCATTGAGAAGTTGAATAACTTGCTGAGGGCCAGAAAGCCAACATTTTGTTGTAATTGCCAAAATAAATGATATTAAGAAATAGAACAGAGCTTTTAGTACTTTTAAGTTCCATTTGAAGATTTTTTTTAATTTTGATTTTATACATCTCATTCAAATGCAACAAGTAGTAATGCTATAAAATCCATCTGTTTAATGAGACCATACAATGTGGCAGTGATTGCCCCCATATATGCAAATTTTATCCCATTTGCCTGTGGTTTATTAAATCACTGCACTGCATTTGCTACTTGTTGGCACTTATAAAAACCATGTTAATCAGTCAGTAAGCATTTATTAAGTGCCTGCTATGTGCCTGGCACTGTGCTAAACCTTGGCAATATATATTTAAGTAAAAAAACATAGTCCCTCACCTCAATGGGCTTATATTCTCATGGGAAGAGACAAAGGAAGCTGAAAAGGGAACATGGGGGTGGGAGATAATGAAGAAATGCTGAATGAAGCCTGGTGAGAAATGAAGAGATGGCTAGCCTGGATGCCTTTCTTAAATGGAGATTCTGGGAGAAGGCATCCCATGAGAGGAAGGGCCACAGGTAAAGTATCCTTCTGAGGGAGATCTTCCAGGATGAGAGATTTCTAGAGCATTATGGAAGAGCCCAGAGAACAGCTGGTGAGAAAAAGAAAAGTTAGCCTTGCTTTTGTTGACTTTAATTTGATTGTGTTTTTTTACATTTTTAATAGTATTTTTTTCCCAATTATATATCAGGACAATTTTTAGCATTCACTTTTACAAGATTTTGAGTTCCAAATCCATTGTACCACCTACCTGCCTCTGTATAAATGATTTAGCTATAGATATCTTGAAACCTAGTAAATTGAAATGACAATAGAAAAGTGAATATATGGAATGTGTTATCAGTACAAGATAACTTTTCCCAGAGAAGCACTACATGCTTTTTAACAAAGAAAAAGAAACATTTTCAAAAATCATAGCTGTGACACCAGCATCATGGTTTACATTTTATAAAGGTTGGTTGTATAACTGGTAAGTGTAAGAAGCCTCATTCAATAGCTCACTGATTGTTACTGATTGTTGTGGTTAAAATAATGCTTGGCAAATTACACCAAAGTAGTTTCAAATGGTTACACCTGCAGATAACATGGTGGGAAAGAGAATTGCTCATATGTCTGAAGATCTTTAAGGTCAATTAGTTGGGAAATTAAAATCATCCTATTTTGCATTTTATTGCATATGTAATATATAGTTGAAACTGATATGAAGGAAGAATTGTTATTTTGCAAATTTACTGATGGCAATGGCATATCAAAAAAAACTAAGATTGCTGATTTATTTTTTTGTCAAAAAATGATTTAATGTGGAAGAACCATGTTAAATTCTGCCTTGCTAAAGCTTAATAAATGTCAGGATAAAACTTAGGTCTACAAGCAGTGGCAGTGATGTGCTCCTGGAGTCAGTTCAAACAAGCTTGAGAGAGGTAATTGTCAAATTTTCAGTGTGAACATTCACACCTCTGAAATCAGCAAACTCTACACATCAGGGCTCGATTTATTGTTTGTTTGATAATGTAGAGTCCCAGGAGTGGGCAGCCTATGGCTTTGAGGCCACATGTAGCCCTCTAGGTCCTCAAGTGCAGCCCTTTGACTGAATCAACCCTCTAGGTCCTCTAGTGCAGATTTTGACTGAATCAACTGGATTAGGTCAAAGGGCCGAACTTGAGGCCCTAGAGGGCCACATGTGGCCTCGAGGCCGCAGGCTGCCCACCCCTGGTCTAGACTTAGTAAAGTGATGGAGGGAAAAACATGTTAATAATGTAGATGAAACTTACCAATACATCCCTAAAAGCACTGACTAAAATGTGCCCCCTCAAGAAATCCTGACACACTACACTCTTCATAGACAAAGAATTGCATTGAGAAATAAAAATGAGATGCTACATAGTTTTTCAAGTATTTTCAAGAATCATTTAAATAATCCATTGAAAAGAAGGCTCACTGATGAAATATGTGACAGCATAGGGTATAGAACAGGGTGTATTATTATGAAACAGGGTGGATTCCCCTTGCCAAAGTATTTTGAAAGGTGTTTATAGATAATAAATTACAAAATAATATTTTTAATATTTCTCAATTTTAGAAAAAACACCTTGCAAGTTAAGTAGAAGAAAGTAAAAGCCTGAATATTCATCACTTAACTAATCTTCAGAAGCAAGTCTCATTTTAAAGACCTAAATATTTCTAAATATGAATGGATATGGAACCCATTTGATATAAAAAGTATGATTCTCTTGGTCTTATTACATTTGAATAACAATCCTTAATAGTCTTATTTTGTGGTACTATGTTGAAACAAGTCTTTGAACCTGGAAATCTAATTATGTTTCAGTATTGATGCGGTTTAGGGGTTCAGGGGTGCTGGGACCCGAAAATCACAACACACAGGTCCTGCCCGAAAGAATTCGACCCAAGCCTTCTTTCAGCCAAAGACAAGGTTTATTAGAACATCCATCATATTGGGCAGACTCTTAAGGAGTCTGAACATGAGTAAGCAGTGGTTAGATTATAAGAATCTAAGCAGTGGCTAGATTTCAAGAATCTGAGCATCTTAATGGAGACAAGATGGACCTTACATACAGAAAGACTATGGGAGGGATCTAGGAGTGGCCTAGTAGTTTGGGGTGACTGGAGGAGAGGTCTAAGGAGATCTGGATGGGAGTGGCCAGTAAACTGGGGTGAACAGAACTCCTGGGACCTGGACAATGGAGCCTAGCTAGGATTAAGTGTGGGAAATGGCCAGGGGCCATAGGGAGGTAAGACAATGGAGGGGAGATTGGGTGTAGCCACAATGAAAGGCCAGTTGATGGGATTATAGCCTCAGGGGAACGTCAGAGATTTGGCAATGTGGGAAAGTACAGAGTCCATGAGGTAATAGAATTACCAAGGGTGGGAAATGGAGCCTAGGTGGGACCAAAGGTGGGAAGTGGTCTGGGGGCCAGAGTTTTTCCTTTCTGGGGCTCAGATTCCAACCCCATCAGGTATCAATAGAAATTTTGATACCACTTTTAACATTGTATTTGAGTGAAACTGGCTTTTCCACTATAGGTTTTAATAAGAAGAAAATATAGAGCTTTAAAAGTAATTGAAAAGAATTACAAATAGCAATATTATTGATAGGACTGCATTATGAGAAACTGTGTTGAAAAATAAGCCTACCCATAATATCAATAATGTTCAGTGGTTTCAGTTGTGTCTAATTCTTCATGACCCTACTTGGGGTAAAAATATTGGGAGTGGTTTGCCATTTCCTTCTCCAGCTCATTTTAAAGATGAGGAAACTGAGGCAAACAGGGTTAAGTGACTTGCCCAGGGTCACATAGCTAGTAAGTGTCTGAATCCAGATTTGAACTCAGGTCTTCCTGATTCCAGGCCTAATGCTCTATCCACTGCACCACCTAGTTGCCCACATATCAATATTACATTGTAGTTATTTTTATATTATGTATATGAAAACAGTGAAGAAATTTATCAATAAATCATTGTATATTTAAGATGATAATTTTATTGCATATTGAAAAAGAATAGCAAGTTGTGCATAGTAGATTTGCAATTTCATGTACAATCATCTTTTTTATTGTACTATGGTATGGAAATGCTTGTTTTATTCCATAAATTAAGAATAAAATAAAATAAAATAAAATAAAATAACCCCTGGACTAGGCGGTTTCTTAGGTCCTTTACAACTCTTAAGATTCTGTGATCCTTAGCTCAGCATTTAGGTCCCCTACAATCTGGGCCCAACCTATCTTCCCAGTCTTATCTCTTACCATTCTCTAGTGCCTTCCCTGTACAAACTGCCTCCTGTCAGTATGTATTTCTTGTATCTTCCACACTTTATAACACTCATGTTTGCACCTTCCCTACCACCAGTGTTACCCTCATTTCTGTTTATTACCATTCAATGTCCAGATTCACAATCAAATGAATACCCCTCATCAGCACAGTCAGAAAGGTACATATATCCCCTGCTAGTTGGTCACTTCCCAGGGCAGGGTCCTTATTTTATCCACCTCTGCATCCCCATACTACCTAGCATAGTTCTTGGTACACAATCCTCATCTTTGACTCCCTGCTTTTCTGACTTCCTTCAAGTTTCAACTAAAATCTCACCCTCTACACAAATGCTTGTGCCTTCCCTCTAAGATTGGCTCCAATTTATCCAATTTCTTATTTGTACACAGTTGTTTGTGTGTTGTCTCACTCAATAAACGATGAAGTCCCTGAGGACAGTTTTTGCATTGTTTTGCAGCCCCCGAATTTAGCACAGTTCCTAACACCTGGTAGGTACTTCATCAATGCTCATTGATGGGCTTGACTTGACACTAAGTGCTCAATAAATGTTCCTTGAATGAAATGACTGAATGAAATTGTTTATGTTTATTAGAAAATTGTAATCCTAAAAAACAGGAATAATGAGATGATAAACAAAAATTTTGTTTTTCATAGAGGCTACCTCACATTGCATTTAACCATGGTGCGTTGATTCAACCACTAATGGCTGCTGGCCCCTAGGCTGGGGCCATGAGCCTTAAGGACTCAAACCATGTTCCAAGCACCTGTACCATAAGGGGTTAGGAACTAATGCCTTATGATCAGGGAACCAGATCAAAGAACGACTATCTTGTACCACGTTCAAAACACCAACGTGGAGGCGGCAATGCTCTCAAAGCAGAACAATGTTAGAACAACGGTTAAATATTGCCTTGGGTATGTGGCAAAAGACACAAGATGTACTCAACCCAGTTTCTCCTGTTTACTGTCCTACTACCCTCCTCCCACCCATACACATTCACATATACCCTGATATGTAAGTTATTTACTTCTCTGTATCAAACCTTTCATATTGCAAGTGAGATTGAATGATCCCTCAGATCTGACTGCCATCCTCTAAGCTAAGTTGGTTATGCTGGGACCTATGGTGACTGCTTGGCTGACAATGTCAATGTCTCTGTCCTGTATCCTTTTGCTTTCCTTAATAAATCATTATGTTAGATTTCCTGTACTTAGTGCTGAATTGACTCCTATTATTCATCTCCAGAGGACAGATGTCAGCTACAGTGATAAATTTCCTGTGAACAAATATTCAGGTCTTCAATGTAGGGGACAGCAAATGAAATGGATAAAAGCAAAGAGAACCTTAATAATAGTGTCATTCATTGTCTCATAGCTACAGTCAGGACAAGAACCAAGGCACAATGGAGAGGCAAAGGGAGTAATGAAAATAAGTACAGAAATAACAATGCTGCCACAAACGACATTTTAGATATTTTGAAAGCCTTTGCTTTTGGAAGACTGAGAACTAATATTTCTCGAGCACCTTCTTGCCAACCCTCTACTATGTAAAAAAAATAAAAGAGATGAAGAAAAGGAAAAGAAATCAATATCCCAAATTCACCCTTTAAAAGAGTGTACATTTACTAGCTAACATTTATATATTCCTTTAAATTATGCTAATCCCTTGACAGCACATTGCTTCATTTGATTCACACAATGACCCTGTAATGTAGATGCCATTATCTACATTTTACAAATGAGAAAAGTAGGACTTAGAGAGGTTGTGAATTGTGCAGATTTAGCTGGGTTTTGTAGCCTACACAGTTCAACAGACTTATCTTTGAGGTTAATTTAGTGTCAGGCAGTAAAATGACCCAACACAGAGAGCCATGGCAGTTAATAGAACATTTTGGTGGAGGTTACACAGCTAGTAAGTATTTGAGACAGGATTTGAACTGAAGTCTTCCTGACTCCAATTCCAGTGGTAGAGGTTAAGGTTCACACAGGAAGTTACAGGGTTAGCATTAGAACCCAGGTCCTCTAATTTCAGTCAATGTTCTTTCCAGTTGGTAAACAAGCATTTATTAAGCACCCACACCGTACCAGGCACTGTACTAAATGTGGGGTATATAAATAAAGACCTCAAAAATGCCCTTGATCATGAGTTCACAGTCTACTGGGGGAGACAACATGCAAACAACTATGTATAAACAAGATACAGATAGGCTAAATTGGAGATAATCAAGACAGAGAAGGCACTAGAATTAAGGGGAATCAGGAACGGCTTCCCATAGAAGGTGAAATTTTTGGTGAGACTTGAAGGAAGCCAGGGAAGCTTGGAAGCAGGGATGAAGAAGGAGAATGTTCAAGGCAGGTGATGCGGTTTAGGGGATCAGGGGTGCTGGGACCCCAAAATCACAACACGCAGATCCTGCCTGAAAGAATTCGACCCAAGCCTTCTTTCAGCCAAAGACAAGGTTTATTAGAACATCCATCATTTTGGGCAGACTCTTAAGGAGTCTGAACAAGGGTAAGCAGTGCCTAGATTATAAGAATCTAAGCCTTAGCTAGATTTTAAGAATCTGAGCATCTTAATGGAGACAAGATAGACCTTATATACAGAAAGACCTGGGAGAGTGGCCAAGTAGTCCATGAGGTAATAGAATTCCCAAGGGTGGGAAATGGAGCCTAGGTGGGACCAAGAGTAGGAAATGGTCTGGAGCCATAGGAAGGCAAGACAATGGAGGGGAGATTGGGTGTAGCCACAATGAAAGACCAGTTGATGGGACCATAGCCTTCAGAGATTTGGCCATGTGGGAAAGTACAGAGTCCATGAGGTAATAGAATTACCAAGGGTGGGAAATGTTCTAGGGCCAGAGTTTTTCCTTTCTGGGGCTCAGATTCCAACCCCAACAGGGCCAGAGTTTTTCCTTTTTGGGGTTCAGATTCCAACCCCATCAGGGCCAGAGTTTTTCCTCTCTGGGGCTCAGATTCCAACCCCATCACAGGGAGACAGCCAGTAAAAATGCCCAAAGTTAGAGATTAAATATCTTAACTGAGAAACAATAAAGAGATCAGTGTCAATGGATCAAAGACTATTTGGGAATAAGGTATAAGAATACTAGAAAGTTAGATAAATTCAGAACAGAGAGCCAACTGAAATTAATGAAAACAACTTAAGTAAATTTGCAAGATATAAAATAAACCCACATAAATCATTCAGACTTCTACACATTACCAGCAAAATCTAGCAGAAAGAGATCGAATGAAAAATTAATTTCAAAATAACTACAGAACATTTTAAAATACTTGGGAATTCACCTACCAAAACAGAGTCAGGAACTATATAAATACAACTACAAAACAATCTAGAGAAATAAAGCCCGACCTAAGTAACTGCAGAGATGTTAACTGCTCACAGTTGGGCCATGCAAATGTAATAAAAGTTAAAATACTACCTAAAATAATTTATTTAACTAGTGCTATACTAATCAAACTACTTAAGATTTATAGATCTGGCAAAAGTAATAAAATTCATCTGGAGAAAAATATAAAAACAACAGTCTCAAAGGAAATCATGAAAAAAAAATGGAAGGGAATCTATCACTATCAAATCTCAAACTATACTACAAAGTAGCTATAAAATCAATTTGATATTGATTAAAAAATAAAGGTCAATCAATGGGACAGATTAATTACAAAATTACAGAAGCAAATGAACATAGTAGCATAGTGTTCCATAAACCCAAAACCTCAACTTCTGATGTAAAGACTCTCTAGTCAATAAAAACTTTTGTGAAAACTAAAAAACATGATTGTTGGTGGAGTTGTGAAATGATCCAACCATTTTGGAGAGCAATTTGGAACTATGTCCAAAGGGCTATAAAAATCACATACCCTTTGACCCAGCAATAGCACTTCTAGGGCTGTATCTCAAAGAGATCCACTTGTACAAAAATATTTATAGCAGCTCTTTTTGTGGTGGAAAACAATTGGAAATTGAGGGGATGTCCATCAATTGGGGAACAGCTGAACAAGTTGTGTTGTGATATAAGAAATAACGAGCAGGCAGACTTCAGAAAAACCTAGAAAGACTTGTATGGACTGATGCTGAGTGAAGTGAGCAGAACCAGGAGAATGTCGTAAACAGTAACAGCCATGTTGTGCAATGACTAACTTTGATAGATTTAGCCCTTCTCAGCAATGCAAGGATCTAAGACATCTCCAAATGTCTCATGATGGAAAATGCTATCCACATCCAAAGAAAGAACTATGGGGTATGAATGCAGATCAAAGCATACTATTTGCTCTTTTTTTTCTTCTGTTTTGTTGTTTCCTCTTTCTTGTGGTTCCGCCTATTGGTTCTAATTCTTCCTTACAACACAACTAATGTGAAAATATGTTTAATAGGAATGAATTTGAATAAATCAGGTTGCGCGCCTTCTTGGGGAGGGAGGAGGAGAAAAATTTAAAACTCAAAAGCTTATGGAACTGATTGTTTATAAATCAAAATGAATTTAAAAAAAAACTAAAAAGCATGGCAGAAAATAGGTTTAGACCAACATTTCACACTATATGCCAAGATAAGCTCCAAATAGATACATGACCTAGATATAAAAGGTTATATCACAAACAAATTAGAAGAGCAAAGAAGAAAATACCTTTCACAACTTTGGATATGGGAAGGGCTCACGACCACCTTCTTCACAGAGTTCCCATTCCCCTCACTGCTCATACCAATGGCCATGCACCAAGAACTTCTCTCTGAGTTTCTGCTTTCCTATTTAATGACTGTTTTCTCCAGGACTTCTATTTCAAGACAACTCCAGCCACCATATTTTATTTCACTCCCTCCTCTTAGCCACCTCCTCCACAGACTTGCCAACTGCTTCACAGCTTTTCTCCCTTGTACCTCTGTATCCTTTATAATTGTATACTCTTTCTCTCCACTCCTCAGCCCCACCAATCCTAGTCTTCAGTTCTGAAACTATGAACAATGATCAAATCAACTCTAGGATGTATTAATCTATTCCAGTCTCACCCTACTCACAATTACTGTAACCTTCCAGACCAAGGGCCCTTGGTGGGCCACCATTCTCTGTCTGTTGTTCCCTCATTAGAATGTAAGGTCCTTGAGGGCAGGAGCTATGTTTACTTTTGTTTTTATATTTCTGGTATTTAGCATCAAGCTTGGTACCATGTCAATAAATGCTTTTTCATTCATTCCTTCAAGGGATAGAGGATCACAAAAGATAAAATGGTCAATTTTAATTACATAAAATTGAAAGAATTTTTGTACAAACAAAATCAATGCAGCTAAAACTAGAAGGAAACAGATAATGGGGAAAGACTTTATAGTACACTTTTCTCTGGCAAAAGCCTCATATCCAAGTTATATAAAGAACTAACTCAAATCTACAAGAACAAGAACCATACCTCAATAGATAAATAGTTAAAGGATATAAATAGGCTGTCAACAAAGGAAAAACTCAAAGCTATCAACAGTCAGATAAAACAGAAAAATATAAATTCAAACAACTATAAAGTTCTACTTTATGCCCAACAGATTGGTAAGTATGACAAGAAAGAAAAATAATAATTGTTGGAGGAGTTTTAGAAAAACATGGTCCACTTCCAGCTCTGTTTTCTAGACTTCAAACCATGCCTCTGATATTATCTCATCCTGGAGCTTCCCTCTCTGAGGTCTCCATGCTCTGGAACATCCAACTATCCTTGTAGCCTTCTCACCCTGGAATATCCCTCCACAAAGCTTGCTCCTCTTCTGTCATTGAGGAGTTCTTCCTGGGGCCTCCAATTTGTAGAAAAGCTCAGACCAGGACGCCTTGTTCTCCTCCCAGTGCTATTTTTGACTTCTGGACTTCTAGTCATGTGCTACTGGTCAGGTATCTTTATTTCCTGTCCTCCCATCTCCCTGTTTTTCAACTCCCATTTCATTTTCCTTTATTATCTTCCCCCATTAGAATATAAGTTCCTCTAGGGTAGGACCTCTATTTCTTTTTTCTTGTATTTGTATTCCCAGAACTTAGCACAATGCCTGGACCACAGTAATGGGGTACAATAAACGCTTGTTTACTTCTTTCTCTCCTTCTAATAACCCCACATGAGCCCTCATGTCTAGGCAGCAAACCTTTAATTCATCTGAAGAACTCTCTTCCACATTCCCACCAGTGGCTGTACCAAACTTTCTCCTCTTTCCTCAAGCTCCAAAGTCCACCCCAGCTTTGGTTTTATCTCTTTTAGTCTTTCTCTCTCTTTCTCTCTCATCAGATGATCCACTACCTACTTCTACTGAGATTTTTTTGTGTGTGAACTCCCTCATCTCCTAACTTCCACATCTCAAAACCTCTCTATGCTTTACTCCATCCTCGTCTCCTTTATTCTAACACAGAGATGACCTTTCTCCTTGCCAAGATTAAACCCTTTACTTGTACCTTTGATTCTATCTCAACCAAGAACTTGATGTACACATTATTTTCTTTCTTTATCTCTTATGGTCTCTGGGTCCTATTCCTCTCTGTTTCTTTCTCTGTCTACCCTTGCTCCTGCCTCTGGGTCTATCTCTGGCTCTTTCTCTCTGGTTCACCTTTACTCTTTCTTCTTCTAGCTCCTTCCCAGCAGCCCCTAAACAGGCTCAGAATTTCCCTATCCTAAAAACAAAACAAAAGTTCCTTTGATTCTGCCATCCCCTGAAGCTATTGTACTCTACCTTCTCTCTTTCACCGTTAAATTCTAGAAAGAGTAATCTTTTTTCACTGCCCCAACACTTACCACTCATTCACTCCACATTCCCTAGAGATCTGGTTTCCAACACCACCATTCTAAGGCAGTCATTCTCTTAGAGTTTATCAGTGATCTAATTAAATCCTTTCTGTCCCAACTTCCTTGACTTCTCTGAAACTTCTGAGCTCTCTGTTCTCCTAGATACTCTTTTCTCTTTTTGCTTCTGTGACGCTGGCTCCTTCCTGGTTCCTCCTACCTCCTCCACCACTCCTTCTCAATCTCCTTCGTTAGCACATTGTCCTCCTGCTGCCCTCTATGTGTGGGTTTCCTCCTGTGGTCCTTCTTCTCTCCTCTGCTTTTTCAGTACCATCTCTTAGTTGTCTCATTAGCTTCCATGGTTTAAGTTACTCTCTAGTCTATATATTCAACCCCATGTCTTGCCCAAATTCCAAGTCCTGCATCTCCAGCTTTCTAATGCACCTCTACATGAACGTCCAACTTTGACTACAAACTCTAGCTGTCCAAAATTGTAATCATCTCCACCCTCTGCCCCAAACCTGCCCTTCTTCCTAATGTCCATTTCTGTGTTAATGCCAACACCCTGTGAAACACCCAGGCTTCAATCATCTAAGTTATCTTTGCCTTTTTCTTCTCCATTATTAAATACTACACACACACACACACACACACACACATACACACACATATCTAAACTTTTGCTAATGATGAGGATGGAAGCTAAATCCCAATAAGGAAAAACCCTGGACTTTCCCAAGGGGCCAAATCTCTGGGGTTTGCTTGAGGCTATAATCCCATCAGCTAGCCTTTCTTTGTGGCTACACCCAATCTCCCAATTCTGTTACCCTTAACCTAGCCTAGCCCTCCCTATGACCCCCAGCCATTTCCCACATTTAATCCTAGCTAGGCTCCATTGTCCAGTCCCAGGAGTCCTGTTCACCCCAGCTTACTGGCCACTCCCATCCAGATCCTCCTTAGACCTCTCCCTCCAGTCACCCCAAACTACTTGGCCACTCCTAGATCCCTCCCACAGTCTTTCTGTATATAAGGTCCATCTTGTCTCCATTAAGATGCTAGGATTCTTATAATCTAGCCACTGCTCAGATTTTTACAATCTAGCCAATAGCTCAGATATGCTCAGATTCCTTAAGAGTCTGGTTAATATGGCAGATCTTTAATAAACCTTGTTTTTGGCTGAAAGAAGGCTTGCGTCGAATTCACTCGGGCAGGACCCACGTGCTGTGATTTGGGGATGCCAGCACCCCTAACATCTAGACCTCATCACTATGTCCTGTGTCTTCTACCTTCACAATATCTCTCATTTCTCTCTCCTCTCCTCTCTATTCATATTGCCACCTTCCTAATTAGGCCCTTATCGATTCTTGCCCAGAATTATTATATTTTAATTCTAGCTATTCTCCCTGTTTTTACCCTTTCTCTTTTCTAGCCCAACCTTCACAAAACTGTCAAAGTAAATTTTATAGAGGTACAAGCCTAACTATGATACTCCCCTGCTAGAAAACCTCAGAAAACATCTCTAGTAGCTTGTTAATTTATACAGTACGAACTCTTAGCCTGACATTCAAGGCCCTCTCATAATCTGGCTCTATTTCCCATGCCAAGCATGGCACCTGGTACATAGTAGGCTTAATAAATAATAATGTACAAAAATATGTTATATACACAATCATATATAATAAATTAATAAACTTAATGTTTGCTAATTTAATTCCATAATATATCAGGTTGGCATCTTATACACAGTTGTGAAATGCATATTTTTAATTTAACATTGAAAAAACAGAACTTTCAAAATTCCACTTTCCTATCAAGAATGTCTACTGTAATAACATTTCCTTGATACTGTTAAGTAATTCTTTATACAGTGACTGTAAGAAACATACCTTCCAAAGAGGTGTTTGGTGTTTTTAGGGGATTTTACAATCAGACTCATCTGGAAGCTTGGATACATAGAAGATACAGGTCTCTGTCCTTACCCTTTAGACCCTCTTTTTTCCTCTTCTTGCCATAAATCAACAGTACAAATTCCAACTTTCCAAATACTGAACTACTGAATTTTAGAAAAGGGTAAATTTCTCTGTCAGGGAGCAACTGGTAACATTTGCTAAACATGAACCATATTTATAATAGTGTATTCTATAACTAATCTTTGAACAAAGCTCTAGCTGAATTCTGATCAGAAGTTACATATGGTTGCAGAAGAAACACTGGATTTGAAGTTAGAACACACTAGGCTTGAATCCTACCTTATGACACTTACTAGCTGAATGACCATTGACAAGTGACTCTCTAAATAGAATGAGATTAACAATAGCTACAGTACCTATCCTACAGACTTGGTGTGGGCATTAAATAATATAATGAAAATAAAAGTGCTTTGTAAACCTTAAAATACTACATAAATATCAAGCATAATTCTTATTGCTATTTCCTCCTAAGAGATCATGTTTTCTTGCTCTTGGGTTTTGTTGTACCCCATTATAATTCCTAGTGTTCCATGCGATCTTTCTGCCATGTAATATGCTCCAGGACAGTGTTCTTTGGGACTCTTCCTCATCTGTCTCTTTTTCAAATAACATAACTAGAGGTTGGCCCACCATTATCTACACTCAAAACAGCCATCCTATCATTTCACCAACACTTTCTGGGACTGTATACTGACTTGTCCTGTATACTCCTCCAACCCCTAGAACTGGCAAAATATTTAAGTTGTGCTAAAGTTTAGTGAAATTTAAAAGATAAACAATTTTCTTTCGTTGTTATGCATAGCATAACAATGCCATCTTCTTTGCTCATGCATCTCTTTGCCCTACCAGGGAATAGATCTCCTCATCCATGACTTCTAGAGACCATGCCCTGTGGCCCCATAGGACTTAATCCACTCATCTTTGGGATTGAGCCCTGGGACTGAGTTGTATAGATAGATGGGTGAGTAACAGAAAATTCACATACTCCATCATATATAGCCTGAGTTAGGCTCAGACCAGAACTCACATCCAGCACAGCAAGGATCTACCCTGAAGGAGTAACTTGCCATCTACCCTGTTGTTTCACATACCAATCTCAAGGAGAAGATTATAATTGAGCTGAGCCATGACAGATGGTTGGAATTCAAAAAGGTAAAAAAAGAGACATGACATATGTAAAACAGATAAGCCAAGTATGGAACTTGGAAAACACACATTGGTTTTATGGAATGGCAAGTAGTCTAATTTGGCTGGGCCATTAGGTACATTAATGAATGGATCACATGAAAAAGCAGGTATACTGGAACCAGGCTAAGTTGTTTGGACTTTACTCCAAAAACAAGAGTACAAAGGGTAGCCACTGTTTAAAGAGGCACTAGAATTTTCCTGTACACTCTAATATTTTGCTCAAGAATATGGATCGGCTATAAGCAAATAAATGTAGCTCCCCATCATCCTCTACTTCTGATATGTATTTTAAATTCTTGTTACACATATTTGAATGAGCTTTAAGTTTAAGTTTAGCTTAGGGTACCCCTATATCTGAGTCATGTCTGAACTTCAGTGTACATTGGAATTTGAAATATCTCAGCTTTGCTCCACTGGTTTAATTGCCAACGTATGCCTGAGGAACCTCTTTGGCAGAAACGAATGTGTCCTAAAGTGACCTCTTAAAAGGCATAGATTTGGAAGGCAATTTGATAATGAGGTAATTACATTGGTTTCTCTGTTTTTAGTAAGGTCTGCAAGGGGGTGATGATGGAGGACAAGAATTCCCAGTGCCATCCATGAGAATGCTACCAAAAGGATATGTGAAGAAACAGCATATTCCTGGTGGGGTTTACATATGAAAATACTGGCAGTTCCTTCCCTTTCCAAGCCCACAACAATTTTGCCTGATTCAGCCTATGCCATGCATGCCACTGGGTTCTTACAAAATGTTCCCCTGTTATTCTGTTGTCTTTCAGAGATAATGGGCCAAATTCTCATTTGCTGCTATTGCCCAAGTTTCTATCAGCTTGACTTTTGTGCAAAAACATTTCTGACTTGTCAGTAAAAGTAGTAAGGAGACATCAGCAGCAAACAAGCTTGAGTGTGGGTACCTGTTGCCCATTTTCTATTCCTAAGCATAGTTAGGACTGTTTTTCCTAGTACTTGAGGTACTGCCCCATCTTCAAAACAAGGGTCTTTTGGAATCTAATGGACACAATGCAGATTTTAGGTTAGTCAACAAATCTGTTTTCATTGATGAAAAGTTCATCAAAGAAATATTTTTCCCATGCTGAAACCTTTTATGTTACTATAAAATATCCACAAAATGAGGACAGTAGCAGGTTTAGCATAAGAGCCATTAAAAGCTCTTGCAAAATTCTTTTTTTATTTGAAATTTTGAACAAAAAAACATTTACATTTCAAGATCATTTAAAAGGAGATTGTCAAACAAAAATACTTGAGTCAAAAATTCACATTGTAATTACCTATCCTACAATAGTTTTCAGGAAACTAAAAATTCAACAAAAGGAAGACAGGAAAAACATCGCAGATATGGCTTTTTATGTATAAACACAATTCAACTATTATCTTTTCTTCCATTTATTGACCTTGTTTAAATTAAGAGGAGAGATTCAGCACCAAATCTTAAGAAGTGGATCATCTGGGGATGTAAATCAAACCCAGAGAAGGCAAGTTGATGAATGTCCTTAATGATCTGCTTGCCTGTTTTAGGGTTTCTGAAGTCGAAAGAGATGAGGAGATCGGTTTTGAAAGCAAGCTTGGGAGCACATTACAGTTTCTAGGGGTAGTTCCTTTACATCAGCACTTGTCTTCCAATTCTAAAAGAAAAATAAAGTGCTCTGTAAGCATTTAATGCTGCACTTGGTACCTCTTCCCTTTCAGACAGTCATGGTAGGGTGGCTCAATCACTAATAAAAATGGAGAGGGGTTAATTGATAAATTAATAATCCAGTGATGTTCATTAAATACAATCAGATAATGAAGGGATCACTGGATAATGCCTCACAATAGATGCAGAACATTAGCTGGGTTTTAAGGAAGGAATAATATTTTGTGTGTGTCCTCCTTGCAGGGTCTAGATCTGACACAATGGATAACTCAGGGTCCAAGGATTTAAACCAACAATACATTTAATAAAAATATATTCAAATACCCCCAGGTAAAAACAGTTCCCAAGGCAGCTCAGGAAGATCTAAGTAAATAAAAGCTAGTGGGTAGTTGACAAAGAGGTTCCCTGGGGTCTAAGGAGCTTGAGCCAAAGTCCTAAAAACCACTTTTATGTTCTTCTTGCCCAGAAGGTCCACAGCTGGATCCGAGATCAATCTAACTTGGGGCAAAGTTAACCTAAACTGCCCCAGGTCTTCACCACAACTAACTTGCTCACAGGAGTTCCTACTCAGTGTCCTGAGAATAATCGAGAGGAGCAGAGGAAAGCAGGGGAAAGAGGAGACTAATTCAACCAGTACCCTAGCCCACAACAAAGTAGAAAAGAAAAGAACAGACATTCCAGACATGGGGAAGATAATAAGATAAGGATAAGAAGGAAGGAGCACCTAAAGGAAGGCACCTGAAGAATCTGGGGAACAACAGATGGATATAAAAATAGTTAACACATCATTAAGCACCAATCTCAAACATCAGAAGCAGCTACAGTCAATTGAGATCTGGACTTCAAGTCAAGAAGGCAGGTCTGAGTTCAAATCTAGCTTTAGACACTTACCAGCTGTGAGACTCTAAACAATTCACTTAACTTTTCCTAGCCTCAGTTTTCCCACCTGTAGAGATAATAATAATACTTACCCCCCAAGTACATAACTTGTAAGGATAAAATGAAGTAATATTTTTCCAGTACTCTGCAAACTCTAAAGCATTATATAAATGCTAGCTATCATTATTATTATTATTATCATTATTATTAGCTGTAAGTACAATAGCACTGGATGACACATCCACTCAAAACAAACAGAATTTATTAAGCCCATATGATGGGTTGTGTCCTGTGTGCTGAGCTCCAGAAAAGATGCAAAGATGAAACTTGGTCTCTCTATTTAAGGAGTGTAAAGTCCCATTGAGAAAAGAGCTAATCTATACAAATAACTATAATACAAAAGAGACTTTGATAGTACGACATAATAAATATTTGCCAAAGTTCGAAGTAAATGCCAACTACATACAAAGCATAATATTGAGCACTGGAGGGAAAAAAGATGAAAAAGTCTCTGCCCTCAAAAGACTTATGATCTAATAGCTATCTGTCTATAATAGCTTTCCATAAGATAATATAAAATAACATAATATAGAAGAGTCGAAATTTTGATTGAAGAATGACAGTCAAAAGCTGATCGTTCTCTGCTGGCCTGCCATGAACAGGTAGTATGGTGCTCTCCTGTTCTCTGCAAGGGTTAATGAGCTAGCAGGAGAGAAAGGATACTCCCAAGTCTGCTTGGGTTTGGGTCTCACTCAAGAAACTACAGCAAAACAGCTGTAGCAGCAAGAGCAGAGAAAAAAAATAAGGATAGAAAAAAGGAGGAAAATGAAGATGGTGACCAGATAAAGTAAAGAAAAAGGGACAAATGGTAGAATCATAGGAGGATCAGGACAAGAGTCAAGACAAAATCAGAAAGAGGAAGGAGATGAGATGCCACCCCATCTCTAGTAACCAAATATTTAAATGATACCCCCAAAAAAGCTTTTGTTAAAAAACTGAAATTTCCCTTCACATAAAAGTGAGGAGGAAAGAAAAGTCATGGAAGACCAGCTTTGTCCCCTCCACCATTTTGCCAAAGGCCAACTTCTCTTTGAGCACATTCTTAAATGTGAGTAGAAAGAAAGCATTCTTCATTGAAGGACTAGCACTATATCACCTATCCATCTCATGAGTCTGCTGCTCTGTAGAAAATTCCTGGCATGTATTCATTGCCACTTATAATTCAGTTATCGAAAAAGAGTTTGCTAATTTCCTGCTGCCTATTTCACATTTTTTAGAGCTATCTGGTTTTCTTTGCCCAGTGTCTCCATGAGGTGAAGAGTTTATTATAGAAACTATTAAAGACATTTTCTATTTCCAGTGTGGTTTAAGCCATTTCCCTTGTGTCATTAAGAATTGCATAGACAGAGTTTGGGTTGGCTCTTGTTGGGATTAGGAATGCAAGGCGTGTATGTCTCTCATTCCCCTTCTTGGGGGTACAGTTGTTTAGTTAAAATAAAAATAATGTTTTGTTTAGAATTTTAGGGGCATATTTACTTTACCAAAGGCTATTATCAATTTGCTGTGGCAGTTTTGCCAGTGATTTTTTTTCTTCAACTTATTAATCTCTATTCCTAAAATTATATTTTCTGAGCACCCAGTATAATTTCCTGGAATTTTCTATGAAGATAAATTTACCTCCTCCCTCCCACCCATGCCTTAGAAGTTCCTTGCAAAACACTTTCCCACTGACAGTCATTATTATGTTAGGAATGTGTATATGGAAATAGGAAAGCTACAAAAATGTATTAACTCTCAGCATTCAACTGAAGTCCTCTTTGCATTGTAGGTATAATATAAGTATTGCCAAAGATGTCAGTTACAAAGCCACTTTAAGTGGAGAGTAAATTAAGGGGAACACTGATAGATTTTTCTTTAAAATCACCTCTTTTTATAAACAAATTAAAATTTCATAACACTATCCAAGAAAATAATTATTATTACTCTCATTTAAAGGGAGAATCTGAAGCAGAAACCAAGTGATTCTTTCTTCACAGTATAATCATGTCAGATTCAGGGGAGGAAGAAAAAAAATCTATTTACCTATCCATGTCTGGAATTAATTTTTCTTTCTGAGCACACTGTCTTAGCAAAAATGTCATAAAATAAAAACCTATCCCAAATGGCCAAATTTCTGATTATTTGTTCAATACTGTTTTCAACAACTGAAACAGAATCACAGAATCAAAGTAAAAGAGCCACAACTAGCATTGGAAGCCCCAAGCTTTGCCTCATGATGATGACATGATTGGCATGATCGCTTCTGAGCCCCTCACCTGAAAGTCCTCCTGCCTCTGTGCTCTTTTTTCAGAGGGTAGTTTCCCCTAAGTACAACTTTGTCTCTCCCCAAATTAAATTTACATCAGAATTACTAACTGCTGTTCTGACCTCAGAAGTTCATAGGATTATATATTTGAAGCCAGAGGAGCCATCAGAGTAAATTGAACCTAATCCTTTCCTTTTAAAAATCTGGAGACAAACTGAGGGACATTGATTTGCCCATGGTCAATGTAGGTCATAGTGACAGAGCTGGATTTGGAACAAAAGTCCTCTGATTTCACAGTTGGTGTTCTTTCCACCACTGAGAGTCCTTATGCCAGAAAAGCAATGTCCTCCACAAAGTCCCCAATAAGTGGTCATCAACTCTCCCCTCAAATACCTTGAGTGAATGACAACTCCTCATTTCCCAAGGCAGCTCATTCTAGTTTTGAATACCTTTAATTGTTAAGACTTTTCTTATATAAAATCTAAATATATCTCTTCTCCCCACTGAGGCTAAACAGAGGAAGTCTAATTGCTCTTAATGATAATAGCTAACGTGTACATATTAGACTTTAAGGTTTGTAAAGGACTTTACATAAATTACCTCATTTGATCCTTACAATAATTCTGTAAAAGTCCTAATACTATCCCCATTTTACAGATATGGAAACTGAGGCTGATTGAGGTTAAATAACTTTCCCAGGGTCACAGAGCCAGAAAGTGTCTGACACAAGATTTGGTCAAGTTTTCCTAACTCTGTGTGGAACATATGTCATCTAGCTGCTTCTTGCATGTAATAACTTTTCAAATACTTGAAAACAGTTTTCATGTTCTCTCTCCCCTCAAGAGTTCTTTTCTCCAAACCAAATATCCATAGTTCCTTCAATCAGTGATCACAGGACCCTTCAATACTCTGGTTCCCTTTGTCTTAACATTCTCTAACTCAGATCCTTCTTAGATCAAACCCAGAATGGAACATAATACTCCAGATGCCATCAGGCCAGGGCAGAATAATATTAACAACAACAACAACTCCTCCTCCTCCTCCGTCCTGTCCTCCTCCTCCTCCTACTACTACTATTACTGCCACCGCCACCACCACCGACATTCTACTCTGAATGTATCTTGTATATACCAATTTACGTCCATGTCTCACTCATGAGAACATAAGTTCCTTGGAAGTAGAAACTGCTTTCTGTGTTTTTTTTTCTTTATATCCCTACCACTCAGCACAATGAATACCTGGCACATACAATGTGCTTAATAAAAGCTTGCTTGTTTGATTGATTGACGGAAAGGCACATCACATTCACTCTCATTTGGTCTTCACAATAAAACTTAGTATATACTAAAGATAATTTTATCCCCATTTTGCCATGAAGAAACTACCATAAGAAAGTATTACAGCCTCTCTGGACTCCAAGTCCAAAGTACTTTCCATTTCAGCTTGTTATTTATATGGCAATAGTTTCTAAAGAAAAATGCATAATGATCACACCTATATTTTTAAGCAACTGTCTCACTCTCTCCTGGGGACTCCTATATCACTTACTTTGTCCTTCAACTGCCAGGTATTTATTGCTTTGTATTATTAATTATCATTTGCAACCAAATTGTAACTTCCTTGAGGACAGGGAAAATATCATATACTTCTTGCTTACTGCTTGAAACATTTAAACCAATCCGAGCTGAAAATTTTAAAAATGAATCATTCATCAAGTACATAGACTAAATTCAAGAGAATTATTATTTATATTGCTTGCCTTCTCAATGGTGGAGGAGGGGCTGGAAGTAAGGAGGGAATTTGGAACTGAAAATAATTTTTAAAAAAAGATAGAGAATCATGATTAGGTTATTCCAAAACTGTCTCTTGTTTTAAAAGCACTTTGAGAGACCATAAAAAATGGAAAAGGACCCACATGTACAAAAATATTTATAGCAGCTCTTTTTGTGGTGGCCAATAATTGGAAATTGAGGGGATGCTCACCAACTGAGGAATGACTGAACAAGTTGTGGTATATGAATGTAATGGAATACTATAGTGCTATGAGAAATGATGAGCAGGCAGATTTCAGAAAAACATGGAATGACTTACATGAACTGATGCTGAGTGAAGTGAGCAGAGCCAGGAGAATATTGTACACAGTAATAGCAACACTGTAGGATGACCAACTCTGACAGACTCTAAGACAATTCCAAAAGACTCAAGATGGAATGTGCTATCCACATCCACAGAAAGAACTATGGAATCTAAATACAGATCAAAGCACACTATTTTCTCTTTTTCTCTTTTTCACGGTTTTTCTCTTCTGTTCTGATTCTGCTTTCACAACATAACTAATGTGGAAATATGTTTAATATGAATGTACATGCATAGCCTATATCAGATTGCAGGCTGTCTTGGGGAAGGGGCAAAGGAGGCAGGGAGAAAAAAATTGGGAACTTAAAATCTTATAAAAGTGAATGTTGAAAACTATCTTTGCATGTAATTGGAAAAAAATACTATTAAGGGAAAATTAATGTTACTTAAGTGGTTTTCAAAATAAATAAAAGCACTCTGAACTGCTACAGTGCAGAAAACTGAATATACAGAGATAACTTTAACAAAGCCCAGCTGATGGACTTCAGTTTAACTTTGGTTGGGAGGTGGGGGAGACAGGAAAATGGAACTAAAATAGCTAATGAATATCCATGAGTGTAGCCCTGACTAGAAAAGAATCCTAACAACTCCTGTCTTTAGTTATATCTAGCCTACTCTTGTTGGCATATTCAAATGTACCTGGGATCCCACTTACTTCAGATAGGTGCCATTTATAGGAAGTCTATGCTACCTGTCCCTTTCTCAGCATACAGTATCACTAAAATCTGGGAAACATCAGAAACTACTCTAGATATAGTCTGAGTAGAACCAGTTACCTGAATTGCAATTGAGACATGTGACTTTTTGTTCCTCTGAACCAAGCCAAAGCAGAGACCCAGTATGGCAATGAAGCCAAGTATCACATGTGTTGTTCTCTTCTTGGTTGAGTCTGTCCATTAAGTTAGCTTATTAACTCTGAACAAAGCCGATAGTTACATCCAAGGAAGGTAAGGCTTTCTTTCTATTCCAGACCTGACTATATACATATCACCAGCCACCAAGTCATTAGAGGAGTCAGTTCACCTAAAGATCTCTTACTTAGAACATGGCAGACTCAATATCTAGTGAATTCTGAGGTGAGTGGACACTTTGGCCATCCACAGCTTCAAGTCAAAAACACTTCTGGGATCCACTGGAGAAAACAGATCCTTCGGATAATTATGACACCATCCAACAAAAGAAATAGGATGTGATTTTTGAGGGGTGTGAAAGAATCCATGAGGATAGATAGATAGATAAGCAGACAGATAAAGCATTTATCAAGCACTAACCAAGTGCCAGTCACTGGGCTAAGCACAGGGAATACAAATACAGTCCCTACCCTCAAGGAGCTGACATCCTAATGGGGAAGACAATACATAAAAGTGCGCTGAAACTCTTGGGTAAAGTGGAATAGTACAAAAAGTCAAGAGCTAAGCTAGGTTGGAAGTAGTCATGGCTGGCATGGATACTTTTTCTCAAGTGGAGGTTCTGGTGAGGAACTCACAAATAAGAAGAAAAGATCACACTGCCAGAGAAGGCTATTGGATGGAGACGTAATCCAGGGAGTCATGAACTAAGCCCCATTTGAAATTAGGAACAAATAAAAAAAGATTGGATTTGGTTAGACAAAATGCTAACCTTATACACTTTGAGTTTTCAGAACAATGAATCCACATTTATCATCACTTCTATTCAGAATATGAATTGTGACACTCTCTGGATCCTTTTGAACATGTAGTGTAGATTGAACTGACTGCTGAATAATCAGCATTGTAAAAGTCACATTCATCTTCCTAATCAAGTTACTTAGATGGTAAGCTTTATCAATGTAAGTCAGGGATACCTAGAATGGAAATAACTTGTTGTAAAGTAGGATCTTATATTAGAAGTAATGAGTAAAATTATGAAAATATAATCTTTCATATGCTTCATTACTGGCAGCTTGTCATAAAAAATGGAACTGGGGTTACAACATTACAAGTATTTTCATAAGGCAGATTGTGTTTTCACGCATTTGTAGTGAGGCTCATTCAACTGAATCTCTTTTGAGGGTAGTTTTAATTACATTACGTCATTCAATGCAGGGTTGAGAGTTCATTTTGCAAACTGTTCATTCCCTAAACTCCTCTACTTTAAGAGGATCTGGGGAAATGTTAAACTCAACTAATGTAACTATAAGAAATGAAAACTATCAAATGCATATCTTGGGCATGGGGCAACTCAAATGTTTTGTAAGAGGTTGATGAGAATTTTTATGTTACCTCTAGGTCAATAGCTCAAATGTGGCCCAGGTTGGCAGTGACTAAAGTGAGATCTATCAGTTCCCATTTCAGGTCTTAGTCACTGCTGTAAAAAACAACTGTTTTAAAATTATTAATGATACTAAAACAGGTGCTAGTTGAGTAAACCCATTGCTTTAGAAATAAGAACTATTCCCATTATTGCTATTAGAAATAAAACAAAAATAATTCAATAAATTTTAGTTAATGGGAACTATTAAAGGAGTAGTAAAAAATTTTCAAAGACTATTTTCAATATACCACCACAACATTTCATAAGCTCAATACAACACAACATGACAATGTTAGAGGCAGGAAGGTAATGCAGTGTGGATAGAGTGTCGGATCTGGAATCAGAAAGACCTAGGTTCATAATCCTGTGTGACCCTGGCCAAGTCATTTAACATCTGTCTGCCTCAGTTTTCTCATCTGTAAAACAGGGATAATAATAGCACCTAACTCCCAGGGTGGTTGTGAGGTTAAAATAAGAAAGTATTTGTAAAGCATTTGCAAACCTTTAAGGGCTATTTAAATAGTAGCTATTTTTATATTATTATTATTATCATGATCATTATTAACCACCCAAGTCAAAGCAGACACTATTTGATATTTTGCTGTTATTAAATATGCTAAGTCAGGAAGCAAGATCCATCTATGGTACAACAGCTCCTTTGTACAGCAGTACTAAAGGTTGCAAAGCACATCAAAGACAGAATGTTCCATAAAATTTAACATACAGAAGGGGGCAAAATGATGGGGACAGTAAGATCATAGATTAAGAGCTAAGAGGGATCTTAGAGATCAGCAGATCCAAATCCTGTACCCTCTCCCATGAACAGCATCACCTGTGCATATATTTAGAGTCAAAAAAAGGACCCTAGGGGCCATCTAGTCTACCTCTGCTTTACAGAAAACGCAACTAGAGAGATTACCTGTATCTAAAGTCATACAGGTACGGTGGCAGAGGAAGGCTTTCAGTCAAGGGTCTAAAATGAGGGAGTTGGATTAAATTGCCTCTGTTGTCTATTCTGGCTCTAAAAGTGGAATCCCAAAATCCTATGACCCCAGATCCAATAACACTTCTTCCATGACACCTTACTGCTTCTCTAGCATTAGGAAATGGTTTTCTTCTTATGGTTGAATAGACAAAGGAAGGTCAGCAATTTGTTAAACTTAGTCCCTAGAACAAGGCAAGTCCCAGGTATTTGTGAAGCTGAGGCAGATTTGGAAAACTGGAGGCATACACTTGAAAAATACATATTCCTTGTTATCAATTGCCCACAAGAGGCATTATTTTTTCCATTGTAAACATATGACCTGACTTCATTAAAAAATAAATTATATATCTCATGGAGAAGAGTAATTTCCACCATTAAAATATGCATTTATATAAAATAATATTAAAAAGTATACCTCTTTGGTGCCTCATTATTACTGTTATTATTATTGTTCTTGTTGTGAATAGCTAACACTTTCATAGCTTTAGGGTTTGCAAGCACTTTACATATGTTATGATTCTCACAACAACTCTCTGAGGTAGGTGTTTTTATTATCCCCATTTCACAGATGAGGAAACTAAGGCAGACAGAAGTTAAATGACTTGGCCAGAGTTACACAGCTTGTAAGCATCTGAGGCAAGATTTGAACTCTTCTTCGTAATTGCAAGTCCCATGCTCCATTCACACTGCTCCACTTAGCTGCCTTACACCTTGGCGCTATATCACACTTCCTGATTTTCACGGATTCACTTATGTAGAATGTCTTTTTAACCTCGTTATAGCTAAGTTTATAATATTTTGATTATTTCCTACATGTTGATATACCTTTGCTTTTTAAATATCATTTTCTCTTTAAAGAAAGGATAAAAAGGCAATTCATCTGCAATATTAGATCATGATTGGTTTGCCCTCCCTTGAATTTAATAATGGGCTACTACTGATCCTTGTTATACATTTTCCTCTTAAATACTGAAGTGTCTTCTTAATTATCTTCACGGCTAAGCTTACTTGAATGTCCCTGGCTTGGTTGCTGTTT
Source organism: Vombatus ursinus (assembly GCF_900497805.2). Lineage (NCBI taxonomy): Eukaryota > Metazoa > Chordata > Mammalia > Diprotodontia > Vombatidae > Vombatus > Vombatus ursinus. The sequence goes on from NW_020951545.1 coordinate 4,497,115, forward strand.
TCCCTATAGCTATAAATCACTTTTCAGAGATTAATCTCTAAATCCCTTCTAATTTTCAACAAGCAATTTCTCCTTTATTTGTTCTCCTCCCTTTAGGCCTTTTTTTTCTTTCTTTCTTGAGAATATGAATTATATTCCAGAACTAAGCAAATCCCAGAAACACTTACTGGGATCCACTTTTCACCACTGGAGATATTCTGCTTCCTAACGACATGTTATTTTTTTTCCTCATATTTACAAATATGAGTATAGTCATTTTCTCAACATTATTCACCTTTACACCTCAATACTTTCTCTCATTATTGAGATTGAAAACTTACGCCAGATTTGTAAAGTTCCATAAAAATTTACGTCTCTAAACCCCTTGAATTTATACCTTACTAATTACATTCAACTCTGTTTGCCTTACAGGAGCTCATCAAAGGAGACCTGTCACATAACAAGAATGAGAGATATTAATAGATGACTAATCTGACTAATCTACTTGTACTCCAAAGATGCCAAAAAAAAATTTTAAAAAAGCCTTTCATAAAGGTGGGTTGGGTTCCTCACAACAACCTTGTGAGGGAAGTGCTATCATTATCCTAATTTTACAGGGGAGGAAACTAAGACAGATAAATCAAGTGGCTTGCCCAGAGTTACACAGCAAGTAACTGTCTGAGGCTAGGGTTGAACTTGCATCTTCCTGACTCCACGAACCAGTTACAGAAGGTTCCACACATATACTTCAGTCACACTTTATCCTGATTCTCTCAGAAGTAGCCTCCTAATATTCTCCACATGAAGATGTTATCTGGGGTACTCTGGTCATGTGCCAGAACCTGATTACACTATAATGTCTAAAATGTCACAAGATAGATTATAACTCAAAATAAAGTTTCAACTTAGGATAATGGGTTTTTAAGACATGCACTGCCTGCGGAGATCTTTCTCCAGAAGCCCCTTTCCTCAAAAGCCCCTTACAAAGGTCTATAGGATAGGGGCAGCTAGATGGCGCAGTGGACAGAGCACCAGCACTGGAGTCAGGAATACCTCAGTTCAAATCTAGCCTCAGACACTTACTAGCTGTGTGACCCTAGGCAAGTCACTTAACCCCAACTGCCTAATTAAAAAAAAGTAGCTATAAAAGTCTATAGGGAGACTTTTTCATGGCATACATACACAGCTGATATTCTAAGATGAAAGTCGACCACAAAATGTGATTTGTTGTACAGAAATTTACAGACATCCTCAACAGAAAAGCATCTACCCAGAAAGGAAAAAAAATATATAATTTTGTGTAGCCTTAGAATTTGCTGCCACACAGGATCCTTCTTTGGGCCTAAAATGATTTAAATGGGACCATATTAAGAAAAAAATTCAGATAATCCCTTGTGTACCCACACTGGAAAAGAGTTTTCTCCTAACCTCTGTTGGAGAGAGTGGGCTTAAGAAGTGGTTTAGCCTTAGATCACAACAGAATTTGCTACATCAATGAATTGTACAACAGGAAAAAATAGGTATTATCTGTGCGTGTTAATTGTCTTTCCTTTCCCTTCTTTTTTGAACTTCTGTGTGAGGGATGAGAGTTAGAACGAGTAGGGACCACAGAGAGAAGCACAGATAGTATGACCAGGGTTGTCTATTAGCAACTGAGGCCAAAGAGTCACCAAGACTCTTGTTTGCTTATTGTTGATTGAACTCTCATTTTCCCTTTAACATATCAGCTTTAGATGAGATGTGAATCCCTTCCCCTACTCATTTTCATGAGCTTTAACAGTGTGCTATCCAGACATATCAAGAGATTTAAGTGGGAACAAGGAGAAAGATGAGAAGAAAAATGGTGGCAACTGTCTCTCTACAAGAGTTCTACTATCTAGTTTCCTTTAAATTTTATTCTACTTACAATAGACTATTTGAGCAAAACATACTATCAGAGCCTATGAATGACATGGGAAGTGACTTGAGAGAGTGGAATCCCCTAAGGAGTTGGTGCTCAAAGTCTGATATAGATAGCAGATTCATATTTTAATACCTAGACAAAATCTCATTTCATATCTGAGACCAGGAACCCATCTGCTGTTAAAACACAAGCCACTTCAGAGCCAACTGCATGAAAGTAACAGCCATTTATAGGGGCAGGGACAGCCACTTAGCTTGCTCAGCCTTCCAGACCCACTATCAAGTGACTCTTGATGGGGTGCCTATATAGGGAAAATAGAGGATAAGGTATTTGTCAGTTTTGAGTGCTACCCATTAACTAATTAAAATACAGTACTCTAAGTAGTTTAAATTCTCTTGACTACATAACTTTATAACCCTTAACTATAATTAACTCAATGATTGCTGTATTTCTATATGGAAAAGGGAGCAACACTAAGCTCAAAAGTCATATATGAAAATCAATTCCTCAATAAAAGTTATCTAGTCTCAAAAGGGTGAGACAAGGAAAAGAATAATAGTATACCATTCAAATTCATACAGAAAGCATAATTTACCTTCATTGGAGAAATAAAAGTTACACAATCTATCCCTGAGGATAGGATGCATTGTCCACATGACACACATTCCCTGTCATTAGCAAGTATTTCCAAGATTTCTGGGTAACGTGCTACATATCGCTGATACAACGGGTCCTCCTCGCTTATCTGATTCATGACATATCTTGCTGCAATTTCCTACAAGATTTAAAAAAGAATCAAGTTCTACAGATTATTTTCACAGTAACCACATTTTAAACTAAATTACATTATACTGCAAAAGGCAATTTGGTTTAATCAGAAGCTTACAGTGAATTAAAATTATGAAATCGTAACAAAGAAACTGAAGGCCTTAGAGGAAGATGGGGTATTTTCATCACTTGCTGACAAAAGGCATGGGTTTCAGAAGAGGAAGGCAATTTTGCGAAGTAAATAATTGGGTGAGAAGATAGTGTCTTAAGAATGAGATTTGGATTTATAGATGGACTATTGCTTAAAGGAGGGGAAAAAACTGCTATATCCACAAAGACAAATACTATCAGGGTAGCTATAAGATAAAAAGGATATAGCTATAAGATAAAAAGGAAGAATGGCAATATGGCAAACAACTAGTGCTTCTATCTCAAAGAGCCAAATTTGCTCTCAGTAAATGAATGCTGGAATGTTGTAGAGGGTACTCATGCTTCAGGTTGGGACTGAATGTGACATATGAGTTACCTTCCAAATCAAAGGTTCTGGGCTTCCATTCTTTACTGTCTAAACAATGGATTTAGCAACTAATCAAGTACTACCTTGAACTGTCACTGAAATATATTGTTACTTTAATCAATCAAACAGTAAATATTTATTAAATACCTACTATGCGTCAGGCACTGTGCTAAATTCTTAGGATACAAAAAGAGACAAAAAACTGTTTCTGTCCCCAAGGAGCTTACAATTTAATGGGAGAAACAACATGAAAACAAATACATATAAAGCATGCTACATACAGGACAAATAGGAAATAATTAGCAGAAGGAAGTCATTAGAATTAAGAGGAGTTGGAGAAGGCTTCCAGTAAGGGATAGCATTTTCATGGGAACTTAAAGGAAGATCAGTAGTTAGAGTGGGGGGGTGGGAGGACGAGAGCATTGCAGGCATGGGAGACAGCGAGAGAATTCCTGAAGCTGAAAGATGGAATATATTGTTTGTGGAACAGCCAGGAGGCCAATGTTAGCCGATCGAACAGCATGTGGTAGGGAGCAGTGAGGTATAAAAAGCCTTAAAAGTTATGAGGGGCCTAGGTTACAAAGTGCTTTAAATATCAAACAGCATTTTTCCCTGGAGGCATAGGGGTGTGTGTGTGTGTGTGTGTGTGTGTGTGTGTGTGTGTGTATGTATATGTATATATATACATATACATACACACACACACACATATATACAAATATGTTAATATCTCCCAAATTAGAATGGAAATTGTTGCTGGTTAAGAGTCATACCTTATACTTCATGCCTTGAAAATGTTCTCACGAAACAAACCCAGCAACTATATGAACACAATTATAAAACACTGTTCACACAAAGTCAGATCTAAATAACTGGAAAAACATCAGGTGCTCATGGGTAGGTCGAGCTAATAAAACAAAAATGACAATTCTACCTAAGTTAATTTACTTATTCAGTGCCATAACAATCAAACTCCAAAAATTATTTTATAGAGCTAGAAAAAACAACAAGATTCATCTAGAAAAACAAAAGGTCCAGGATTTCAAGGGAACTAATGAAAAGAAATGCTAAGGAAGGTCTCCTAGCCATATCAGATCTTAAATTGCATCATAAAGCAGCAATCATCAAAACTACTTGGTAATGACTAAGAAACAGAGTGGTGGGATCAGTGGAATTGGTTAAGTGCACAAGACACAGTAGTCAATGACAATAGTAATCTACTGTTTACTAGTAGCTTCTAGTAAAGACCCCAGCTTCTGGGATAAGACCTCACTATTTGACAAAAACTGCTAGGAAAAACTGGAAAAGAGTACGCAGAAACTAGGCACAGACCAAAATCTTATGCCATATACCAAAATAAAGTCAAAATGGGTCCACAGTTTAGATATAAAGACTGACACTATAAGCAAACTGGGAGAGCAAGGAATAGTTTACCTGTCAGATTTATGGAGAACAGAAGAATTTATGACTAAACATCAGATAGTGAACGTTATAAAATGCAAAATGGATAATTTTGATTACATTAAATTGAAAAGTTTTTGTACAAACAAAGCCAATGCAATCAAGATTAGGAGGGAAGCAGAAAACTGAGAAATAATTTTTACAACCAGTGTCTCTGATAAGGGCCTCATTTCTAAAATATACAGAGAATTGAGTCAAATTTATAATAATACAAGTCATTCCCCAATTGATAAATGGTCAAAGGATATGAATAGGCAGTTTTCAGATGAAGAAATTAAAGCTATCTATAGTCATATAAAAAATGCTCTAAATCACTATTGATTAGTGAAATGCAAATTCAAACAACTCTGAGGTACCACATAACATGTATCAGATTGGCTAACAAGACAAAACAAGAAAACAAAAAATGTTGAAGAAGATGAAGGAAAACTGGAACACTAATGCATTGTTGGTGGAGTTGTGAAATGATCCAACCATTCTAGAGAGCAATTTGGAACTATGCCTAAAGGGCTATAAAAATGTGCATACCCTTTGACCCAGTTAAAATAGCACATCTAGGGCTGTATCCCAAAGAGATCATAAAAATGGGAAAAAGACCCACATGCACAAAAATATTTATAGCAGCTCTTTCTGTGGTGGCAAAGAACTGGAAATTGAAGGGATATCCATCAACTGAGGAATAGCTGAACAAGTTGTGGTATATGTATCTAATGGAATACTATTATGGTATAAAAAATTATAAGCAAGTGGCCTTCAGAAAAACCTGGAAAGACTTGTATGGACTGATGCTGAGGGAAGTAAGCAGAACCAGGAGAATGTTGCACACAGCAACAGCCACATTATTCGATGACTAACTTTGATAGACTGAGCTCTTCTCAGCAATGCAAGGATCTAAAAGTCTCATGATGGAAAATGCTATCCACATCCAGAGAAAGGACTATGAAGTTTGAATGCAGATTGAAGTATCCTATTTGCTTTTATTATTTATTTTTATTTTGTTCTGTTTCTTCTTTCTTGTGGTTCCTCCTATTAGTTCTAATTCTTCTTTACAACATGACTAATGTGAAAATGTTCAATAGGAATGTATATGTAGAGCCTATATCAGATTGCATGCCATCTTAAAGAGGGAGGAGGGGAGGGAGGCGAAGAAAATTTAAAACTCAAAAGCTTATGGAAGTGATTGTTAAGACTAAAGATAAATTAATTAATTAAAATTTTAAAAAAGAAGCAAAAGATGGTGGGATATGAACTCCCATCTTCCTGACTGCAGGCCCAGCACTTTATCCCTTGTGCCATTGGCACAAGTGCATTGTAGATCTACTACTCCTAGGCTTCAGTTACTGTTAATATCGGGAAGTAGTATGGATTATCTCCAGCCACAGAGAAATTAAAGATAATTGACTTTAAAATGGGTGGGTGTACACACACACACACACAATCATGCATATATGCATGCATATATGCAGACATGCAAATATAAGATACAGGATTATATGTTTATACTGAAGATACTTATGGCATTGGAGAGGATGATGATACAGTGCATGCACAGAACATTCTGATCTCTAAACCATTTTTCTAAAGAAAACCAGCTTTGTTGAGTGTGTAGCATTAGAATTATTATGCTTTTACAGATAAGGAAACGGAATGTCAGAGATAACATGACATTGCCTTTACTCAAGGTCTCAGAGCTGACACTCTTTGGTATAGATCCTACAGTTTGCTTCTTCCTACTTTGTTCTCAGCACTCTTTCAACCACTCCATCTTTCCTGGCCCACTGGATCTGCTTAGGCCATATGAAAATGAGTTAGCATTCCCCATGAATGGACCATATAGGTGTTGTTGATTAAGAATAGGGCATTTTGGCTGAGTTGTAGAGAGTGGAAAAGTAGAATAAAGGATAGGAATGCTGGGATAATAAACTGTAGCCAGATTGTGAATGGCATTACCTGCCAGACAGGGAAGTTGATATTTGGCCCTAGAGGTAGCAAGGTGCTGCTGAAGTGTGTTGAATAATGGAATCAGCCGGTCAAACCTGTGTTTCAGGACTATCATTTTTGTAGGTACACTATAGACTGAAAGAGGGAAGAAGCACCAATTAAGGAGACCAATTAACAGGTTATTTTAATAGTACAGGCAAGAGGTTAAGGGAATTGTAGGAACTGAGTAAACCACACTGACTCCTTCTTGTGACTCAATTCTGGACCTAGCTCAGTTTCCTTTCTATTTGATTATTGGTCTCGTCCAATTTCTGTCTTGTGAGGAAATTTCTTTCAATTATGGGGATTGTGAGTAAACTTTATTGTATTGTTTGAACCTAGTCCTATGAGGCTAGGTAGCTGGCCCACCTCTACCTGCTGTTTAGAGACCCTTAACTAAGGACCGAGGTTATGCTGACCAGAAACCTAGTCAGATCCAAAGATTGATGCAAGGAGTTTTCTCACAATTGTACATCTCAAGCAATCCATATGTCTTATCCAAAAACTGGCGCCATACTGATCAGTTATTGTTTCCATCTTCCTTTTATTGAATACAGACACTTGCAAGGAGTGGAAGACTTCCTTTTCTGATTTTAGTAAACTGTATCTGCTTGCTCTTCCCCTCCTGACTCAGAAAGTCCCTAATCTTTTCTCCAATTAGAAATCATTTTACCTAATTATACATTCTGTTTTGTATCCTGCTTATTGTCATATTTTAATGTATAAAAATCTGTCCTCCCCCTCTCCCCTGCTCCGTATTCAGGGTCCAGTGCCAAGCTGAAGATGCCTGGTCCCAATTTGTTATGCAATTGGCATGTATTGCTTAATAAATCAATATGCTTGGAAGATAAAAAAAAAGAAGAAGAAAATGTTCTCAGTATTTATTGAGTTGAGAGATGGCAAATGGGCAAATAGAAGACTGCAGCTGTTGACAGTACCCATGGCATACACAAATTATAGCTACCTAGGCACTGTGTTGTGTACACTAGAGATGCGTATGAATGTGACAAACTCTAAGCAAGAACATTCAACTCAAGGCAGGAAACAATTTTTCCACTACCATGCCAGTCATCTAGCAGAGTATTTGCAGTCTACAAATTTCTCTATACTGTTCCACCCTACACACAAACACAGAAAAATTGGTCAACAGAGAAGGAAGAGAAAGAAGGAAGAATTAACATTTATATTGCTCTTTAAGGTTTGTAAAGCATCTCTCTCTCTCCCTCTTTCTCCATACATACATACATACATACATATATACACACATACACATGTACCCAGAACTGAACACAGTATTCCTAATGTGATTTGATTAGCACAGAGTAAAAAGGAACAATTAACATCAGTCAAGTAATTTTTAAGCCTTCACTATGTGCCAGGAACTATGCTTATTTCCTTTTCCCTGGAAATTATGTTTTTCCTAATGCAGCCTATATTCACATTAGCTTTTTAATCTACCACATCACACTGACTCATATGGGGCTTGAAGTTGCCTAAAAACATCATATACGTACACATAAACGTGTGTATGTATGTATGTATACATATATGTTTTAATGTATAATGTACCATGTATGTATTATATGTATATAATGTAATATATATAGTAACCTGAAATGTAAGATGTGTGTTTGTATGTATGTGTATATATATATACACACACACATACATATATCTAGGTATAGATATATATACCCACATACTATTTGTTATATGGAATGGCTCTCTGAAAGGGGGAGGGAAAGAAATACTTGAATAACTATGATAATGTAAGAAACAAAAGATATAAATAAAAACTTATTAAAAAGAAAAAAACTATGTAAGCTCCTTGAGGTCAGGGAGTCCAGTTTTTTTCTTAATGCTTTTATCCCCAGTATTTAGCATAGTCTCTGGTATATATATATATAGTAAGTGCTTAATAAAAATGCTTGTTGCCTGTTGCCCAAAGCCTGTTTTTAACACTTTTTTATTTATCTCAGATCAATTTCATCCTATTAGATTTAGATCAGCCCTGCTGTCCAGTGGTTAGTTATCCCTCCCAGCTTTGTGTCATCTACAAACTTTCCTAGAGTGATTTACTCTATAGAATGTATTCCATGTGATCTTCCCTAGCCTTCGTCTGAACCCTCTGAAATCTGCCCTCCCAAAAATCTGGCGTGCATGTCAGACTATCCCCAGCCTTCTTTTCCTTCTTCACCACAAACTCTAGGAAAAACCAATCATTTTCCTCCAAGGTTTCATCAATTTCACCCTCTTGCAACCAGTTCCTCCCTATTGGTGAGAATCAGACCCACAGTATAATTTCTGCTTGTTGTTTCCTGAGTCTTTTGAAGTCTGAAATAAGTAAGGCATGTCAAGAAATTAGTAGCCACTCAGCTTTTGGCAGAGAGAGCTCCAGCAGACATCTGGATAATTAAAGTCCTTCATTACTACTATATCATGCCTCTGTACCAAGCTTTTGATCTGTTTCCTAGACTCTTCAACTATTTCCTCTCTCTGTCCTGGTGATCCATCGTTATAATCTCATGACAAAATAATTATTATTTGTTCCTCCAGTAACCTTCACCCAAATGTTCTCCACCATACTTCTTCCATTTGTTTCCTTAATATACAACTTTTACCCCTTCCTTTTTACTTATACTAGTTCTGCTTCTTTCAAAGAAGGTATATTCATTCTGAGCTATATTCCAGTTTCATTCCACCAAGAATCAGTGATAGCTATGAAATCAAATATGTCCAAACCCAAATATTTGGGTTAGGGTCTCAAAGTCCTCATGTTTGTTGCCTAATTAGGGGGTATGTGTATATAGAAAATAGAGACACAAATGAAAATGAAAAACAGGCTGGTTTTACTATTAGGTACTTTCTTGAATTTTGTCTCCTCTGAACTTCTTGGTATACTGTTTTCTCCCTTCATTTTAGCTATTCGGAATGGTCTCTAGCTAGGTATATATACACAAGCAGTTTTCTCTCTTCCTCAATCTTTTAAATTTAAAGCCCTTTTGCTTAAGGGTTTAAAGCCATTATTTTAAGATCCCAAGTAAACGCATTCTTACATTCTTTTTTAGACATATTTCATTTCAGTCAGGAGTCTGTCATTCCTTGTGTTAAGCCACAGTCTAGAAATTCAAATCCCAGTCTCAGGAACCATCTTTAGCCACATATTTACTTCTTAAATCATTTTTTTTTCTTTTCTGCATCTCTTGTCTTTAATACACAGCACTGAGGAAAACGAAACCTATGCCCCTTCGGTCTTCAATTGTTTGCCTGACGCTTCTTCATCTCCACAATACTTTCTAGGTTCATTCTGTTTTGTCACTTGTGGCCAAATGAATCACCTAGAAGCAGGCGCCAGTCATACGTTGTGACATGTCTTGAACAGTCCTATGCTATTTATTGAACATATGCCCTGGGATGACAACAGGCCTCTATAGTTTTGTTATCAAGTTGACAAACAGCTGCTTTTATACCCATCCACAGGAAGTCATCAATACACCACTCTTCTTCCTCTGACCCTTGCTTAACAGCTTTTGTGGCTCTACCTTATCATTCACTGGAAGGTAGACAGCTTCCTACTCAAAGTATGTAGCTCCTTTCTTTCAGGAATGGATTCAAATTTGTTTTTTAGTTCCAACTGTACAGATGTCCTTGTCTTTCGCTTTCTCATCTCCATGGTATTCTTCTACTCTCCAACCTCCTGACAGGGGTCAAGCTTTCTCTCTGCCAACTTCAGGTCTACTACCTTGCTTCCCACTGAAGTCTCACTTCCAGTTTTTAAGGAACATTTCATTGTCCCTGACAATCTGGAGGGTAGAGCACCACTCCTTAAGTTCCCTCACCTTCTCTTTTGGGAGGCGACCACTCTATACTTGGAACATAGATAATAACATTTCTTCATGCCTCTTCCAAAAATTTACCAGTCATCCCCCACTCCATTTTTGTGTATCTTCAGAAGAAATCTCTATTACCACTAGTTCTTTACTATCCGCCTAAAAATATGTTCAGCTCTCCCCAAACATCACCCCAGAAAAAAGAAAAAAAATACTCTTAATGTTTATATCACAATTAGGTACAGTTTTCTTTTCTCTCGCTTAAGTCTCTCTCTCTTCCCCCCCCTCTCTATTCCTCTTCTTCCCTCCTAAGCTTCTTGAAAAAGCTGTTTATAACTCAGCGTCTCTACTTCCTCCCTATCACTTGCAAGCTGACTTTTGCTACCATCATTCTAAATCCATTCTTTCAAGGATGCCCAGTGACCTCCTAAATACCAAATCCAATTACCTTTTGTTCAGACTTGAATCTCTCTGCAGCTTTTAACACTGTTGAACCTACGAATTTCCCTTTGCTTTGTGTACAAGGACACCAAACATTTCTGGTTCTCTTCCCATTTCTCTAAGTGCTCCTTCCCTGGTTCTTCCTCTCCTCAATTCCTTAGTATGGGTGCTACCTTTGGCTCTGTTCTCTCCTTGGCAATTTCATTCACTGTCATGACTTCAATGACCACTTCTAAAACAGAAGACTCCTAAAAATCCATATCTCCAATTCTGACGTCTCTTCTGAGCTCCTAACCTGAATTCCTAATTAAACCACAGAATCTGAGTCTGAAGGAATTTCCTTTCTAAGGTCTCATTTGGACGGTGAGTTTTCTTCGAATCCACATTGGTTTCTTTAAACGACTCCCCTTTCTCTTCCTGTCTTCAGAATTTTGTCCTTAAGGACTTCCCATTCGCCCTGAGTCTATTTACTCTGAGGAATTTTAGTGAACAGAATGTTTCCTATTTTATTCTGAACCCTTTAACTGCACTTTCCTAAAATCAGGGCACATGTCAGTTTAAGCCTGGCTTTCCTCTCTTCCCCATGACAAACTATAAACGGAGCGGTCACTTGCCTCCGAGGTTCCCATCATTTCTTCTGCTGCCACCTTCTCCTTACTGGTGAGAATCAGATCAAGGACAGCCTTTTCCCGGACTGCGGCGGCGGCGGCGGTGGGGGTCGGTGGTGCTGAGAGCGGCGGCTGTGCTGCGGCCCCGGCCCCTCCCCAGCGCCGCGGACGGATGGACTGAGGCCGCTCTGCGCCTCCTCCCCTCCTCCCGCCTCCTCCCGTGCGCTCTACACACATGGGGGAACCGGGAGCTGAAAGCTCCCAAGGAGTCGAAAGGAAACTAAGCAGGGTTTTAGTGAAAGAAGAGGAAGAACAGTTGATGGAAGAAAGGAAAAAGAGAAAGGACGACAAGGAAGCTGCCCAAAAGAAGGCCGCTGGAAAAAAAAAAATCAAAGTGCCTGAGTGTAAGCCGGCCTCAGCCTGCCAACTCTGCCAAGGGCACTCACACGGCAGCCAGCGCGCGCATTAATGCCAGGCGGGCTCCCGGCCACACACAGTGAGCAGTGACAGCAGCAGGCCTTGCCTCGCCACCCTCGTGCCGAAGTACCACCGGGGCGGTTGCCTACTATAGCAACAAACCTGGGGCCTGCTTCTGAAGTATTAAATAGCCAGTCAAGCGGAGGTAGTATAACAAGTAAACAGCCAGTGACTAATGGAGAGATACAGAACAAAAAAAAAAAAAAAAAAAAAAAAAAAAAAAAAAACAGGAGTTTGGAATTCTTGGGGTCAGGAGTTGAATCTTTCTTCAGAAAACAGTAAAATCAGTAACATCTTGTTGCCTGTAACTGCCTATCTCCAAAAGAAGAAGGTGAAAATACTACCTTCCCAATACCTGTGTCTGAGTAGTACATGCTTTCAATTTATAATACAAACAGTAAGTTGATGTTGTCATGTTGATCATGTCCTTTTGGGTATCCATTTTTACCAGAAAGATGGCAGTAACATTAAATTGTGTAAAGCATTTTTTAAAATGCCTAGCTCTAGCCTAAAATTTCCTAAAACATAAAGATACTGGACATTTTAAAATTTAAGTTCTGATTTCAGAACTGCATTAATTTCTTTTTTCCCTTTAACATTTTATTTTAAATGATTTTGTGAATTTTTTTCATTTTCTGTTACAAATATAACCATCAATAAAAACAAGTAGTCAAATAAATATATAAAATAAGAAATAAAATCTTACATAAATCTGATATTTAATTAAGTTTTTACCAAAGAAATTTACAAACAACAAAAATGCTTGTGCTCAGTGTCTTTGTACAAGTCTATTTCTACTACTTTTAGTTCTTTTCTTTTTAAAATATTGTTCTAGTCTAGTACTAAATATGTTTTCATAGAAGTTATGGGCTATCATAAAATAACTGTTATTTCATGAAATGGATAGCTTCTTTTTTTTTTTTTGAAAGACCATGTGAGAAACTTTTTTCATAAATGATCATTTATATAGGCCCAACTTCATAAATATATTGGCTAGCAGTCCATATATAGTATAGAAGAGAAAGTAGTTTTCCATCTGAGTACAGGAAAGAACAAAATCCTTTTAACTAAAAAAGTGAAATGTAGTAATTTAGGTTGATAAGACTTGGGACTTACCTGATGTTTAGGCAGCATAAGGAAGAATGAATTCTTAGTAGAGCAATTCCTGTATTCCTAGACACAGAAAAAGTTATACTATTCCAAAATACAATTCCATAAATATATTCATGACAATAATCTGGTGCCCCAAAACAACTGCAGTATGCCAGCATAAACAAGCATAAGCTTTCTTCCTTGAACTCATCCTTAAAAGATAAGATTTTCTTAGTAGTCATTTTTTATCTGGCTAATTGATAAATTTGTCCAACCCTTTCTGAAACTTGTCTTATACTCCACTTATTCTGTAAACAGCTCCAAAAGTTTATTATCCATTGTATGAAGCAATACTTTCTTTTCCATGACTAAAGACTTCATGAAAACTTTATGCTCAGGGTTCTTTATGAAGAACAAAAGAGGTAATGGATATGGAAATTTTTTTAAAGTGCCACACAAATGTAACCTGTTATTCTAAGGATTTAATTCCCTTAAGTTTCATAGAGTGCCTTAGTATCTCAAGATTTGATTAACAAGTCAAGTTCTGGGGGCAGCTAGGTGGTGCAGTGGCTAGAGCACCAGCCCTGAAGTCAGGACAGACCTGAGTTCAATTCCAGCCTCAAACCAAACACTTGACACTTACTAGCTGTGTGATCCTGGGCAAGTCACTTAACCCCAATTGCCTAAAAAAAAAACCAAGTCATGTTCTTCATTCAGCAACATTATTTCATAGATTTTAGTCATGTCTTTCACCTTGTATTTTTTAGACTAAAAGATCCTTATTTTTTTTAATCTATCTAAATATTTCAATTCCCTAAGCCTCATCCTTCAGTCATTTTAGATTCTCTTTTAGTACCACATGGGTACTATTATAACACCATTTTTATATGAGTAAAATATTTTCTCGTTTCATTTTAATACATTTCTTTAATGCCTAACAGTTTATTGCACTTCTTATCTGCATGATTAGAAAAGCAGAATACATTTTATATTAGAAACATCACTAGACTTGAAATCTGAAGTCCTCTGTTCAATTTCACATTCATCATTTACTTAATCATGTTATTGCAAAAAAGTCACTTACGCCCTTTGACCTTCAATTTTCTCACTTTGTAAAATGGAGGTAATACTATTTGGACCAGATAATCCCAAAACACACTGCCTTAAGCATCATTATAATAGTTATTTCTTAATAATAAACTAATTTATAATAACTCCTGGACTGTGGCACATATTTCAGAAACTTCCTTTTGTTTAAAATGTTAAAAATTCACTTGCCACTCTTTTGCCCACTCATATAGACAATGGGCTATAGTGGAAATCATGCCGTCGTAACTGGAGTTGGGCTAGTTTTGAATCCCATCTGGGTCACTACTTATGTGACCTTGGACAAGTCATTCAGTTTCTCTGGGCTTTATTTTTGTCACCTATAAATTGACATGACATCTAAAATCCATTCAACTCCTTAATTCCATCTTATGATTTGTAAGCTTTTATTGTAACCTGTTCCCATATGAAAGCCTGGAAAAGTTAATATTATCTTAGAGCTGGTAGATTTCAATGTGTACTCCCTTCTCCAAATAACATAAATATTTTAAATAAAATTAGTCTTTGCATTAATCCCTTAAAAAAAAAGAATAGTCTTTTTCTTTACGTCTTTATGTCCTTATGTCCCTTATGTCTTCCTCTGTCTTTAGAAAGAGGAAATTATCATCAAGGCAAACTCAGAAATTATTAGCTGCCCTTTTTTAAATAGAGAAATAATGCTAGCAGTGTGTGTGTGTGTGTGTGTGTGTGTGTGTGTGTGTTTGCGTGTGTGTGTTCAGTTGTTTCAACTATGTCTGATTCTTCATGACCCCATTTGGGGTTTTCTTGGCAAAGATGCTGAAGTGGTTTGCTATTTCCTTCTCCAGTGCATTTTACAGATGAGGAAACTGAGGTAAACAGGGTTAAGTGACTTGCTCAGGGGCACACAGCTGGTAAGTAACTGAGGTCACATTTGAACTCAGGTCTTCCTGATTCTAGTCCTGGTGCTCTATCCATTGTGTCCCCACCTGCAGACATTTAGCTAATTGAAGTCCCCCATTCCTGATTTGCTGTAATTACTGCCAGGCTT
The DNA here is from genome assembly GCF_900497805.2 of Vombatus ursinus. Lineage (NCBI taxonomy): Eukaryota > Metazoa > Chordata > Mammalia > Diprotodontia > Vombatidae > Vombatus > Vombatus ursinus. The sequence goes on from NW_020951545.1 coordinate 4,512,287, forward strand.
ACAAGTGTTTTTCCAAACACTTCAACTATTGCCTCCTTTCGTCCAGGCAGTCTATAAAATATTCTGAATCAAATATTGCTTCCATAAGAATGATGTCTAAGGATTTGGTCTTGGTGTCTACTGGTATGTAGACCTGCTTTCCTATAAATAAGCATTATCCCTATGTGATGTGAGAATAGTACTGATGTGTAACCAGTGTCATGATTACTCACAATACTCTCTATACCATTTAATAAAACATACACAATATTTCTACTATCAAACCGTTTGTAAACAATTGTGGAAATTGTTTTCCCACTAAAGAAAAATAGGACCTGGGGATATGAGTGAGAAATTGCCAAGAAGTCTTTCTACCTGTGTTGAAATGATCATTCCTGATATCATGGATATAGGTTCAGTAATCTTTAAAAATCTTGGCTGTAGAAGTTCAGGGATATTAATAATATTTTGGTATGTACCCTAAGAAACAACTACTCCCAGGGCCCACATCAATCAATCAACAGGGATTTATTGCATCTAGTATGTAGTATGTGCCTTCTTGTTCTTGGCTTAAGAGACACACGGTGACCTGAAAAAAGTCACTAAGACACCATTCCATCGGAACCACCAGAGTTAGAACTTGGATGGAAGCATAGACTTACAAAGCCTTGAAGCTGCTGAAAGAGTTGTTGAAGATCATAGCATCCACTTAATCAACACACAAATTAAACAAAAAACAAAGATTAGAGAGATCAAGTGATTTCCTCCCCCCAGATCAAACAGGTTGGTCTCCCTGACCTCTGATATCAGAGTCCAGGTCTATCATAAGCCATTCAACTCTATGAAATAATAATGGATTCAGTCAAACTGTTTTAGACAGCTAATGATATTAACTCTATACCATCTCCATGAATTCCACCATGACCCTCTTCAAAGAAAAAAACTATACTCTTGCAATTCATTACCATTAGGTTGGGGAGTCGGAAGAGAGCAGCAGAAGGCAGGGGTTCTTAACTCAGAATTCATGAATTTTTTTAATGTTTTGCTAACTATATTTCAATATAATTGGTTTCCTTTGTAATCCTATGTATTTTTAATGTACTTGAAGTCATTATTCTGATCCATAGGCTTCGCTAGACTTCTAAAGGAATCTATGACACAAAAATGATGAAGAACCCCTGGTGGAAGGGAAAGAGAAGAAAAAAATTGGGCAGCACAGATTTTAGGGAAGAATGCAAAAAAAAAATTAAGCATCTACAAGATATTATTAAGGTGACATTCTCAATAATAATAATGTTATTAACCACACTCATTATGTGGCTGCTGCTACATCTCCATGAGCAAACTGAAGGGAAGAAAACAAATTTTTGCCTGGATTGATTAAGTTCACCCACTTTGGTTTCTTTGGGTGGAAATCAAGCCCTATGTAAATGTCCCACAAATACCACACGCCATTTTAATAATGTAAGAATTGGTTTGTTTAGGGACTTTTCCCCCTAAGGTGGAAATCTTCCAACATGATTAATGTAGCACAGATCATGTTATGTTAGGAATCCGTGGTTATACACAAGAAGCATTTCATTTATTTGCCAAGGTCAAACTTAAGCAATTAAAAAAACAATAACAACAAAAATCTAATGGGGGAGGGGGTACGGGGAGGAGGAAAAGGGCAATACCCACAGCAGACCATTTGGTTTATGCAACTAAGGTCTCTAGAGCTCCTCATAGGATCTGCTTCATTTCCATTTCCCTATTCCCTACTGCCTTAGCCTTCCCAGTGAGCCATCTTGTGAGAAAACTACTTTTATACAGCAAAGCAAGGGTCATTGGATTCCATAGCCCTTTCAAAATGACTTCAGTACATGATCCTTCAATAGCATAGCCTCCTACCCACATAAAATCACTTCTAAATAGTCACATGGTTGAGATCATCCTTTCTGAATGAGGTGCCCTTTTCCACCAATATTACCAGGTCTTTCTTGGGCAGCACTCAGTTGAAGGATTACAGTCACCCTGTATTTAACCACTTACAGATATAGCATTGCCAGAGGGGTTGCCAAGATGATCTTTTAGCTATAAGATCTCAATGGACAGCTTGCTCTATAAACTTGGATCAAATTGAGTGGCAATTAAGAGTTCCTGAAGGATTCACCCTAAAGCAGCAGATGTTGGAAGAATTTGCTACACTATTGGGGACCAATAAATAGGTCAGAAGTGGACATAGAGTTCACTTTTTCCACTTCTGATTTCTGAAATAAAACATTTCTACTGCACTCTGTGTGTCTCTTCATAAGTTTTACATTACCTATTATTCATATTACTCTACAACTTACAGCTGCCAACTTGTTACTATGGGAGGAGAACATATACTGATACACTATATACTGTTAGAAACTTAATTAACATTTATGGGTTGGAAAGGAAACTGAAAGATTCTTACATAAAATAAGACATTCTTGGGCCTGATCCAGTGATATATAAGCTACACTGGGGAAAGAAAAGGAAAAGGAAATCTCTTCACCAATTAAAGTTCCATGAAATGTTTCAGAGTGTGGAATTTACCTAATTCTAGAAAAAAAAAGTTATCCCAATGGGCTTCAAAACTCAATGACTCTTCAACAGGCAAACAATTAACTTCTTTTTAATAATTAATTCTCCATTGGATCAGAAATAATACCAGTGTGGGGAGGAGTGGATAGCATTGTATAGAGAAATGTATCATTGGATTTGGGGTCTGAGGAAGGCCCTGGGTTCAAATCCCACTTCCTCAAATGACTTCTTATGTCACTGAATAAATCCTTTCACCTCATTTGGCTGTACTTTGTCATCTCTAGAATGAGGGGTTTAGGTTACATTGCCTATAAGTTTCCTTCCAGTTTTAAAATTTTAAATCTCATATTACAGGGAAGTAGATTTGGTCTCAATATAAGGGAAAATTTCTTAACAATTAAAGCTGTCCAAAAATGGAAGAAGCTGACTTATAATCTAGTAAGGCACCCAATATTTAGTTAAATTTCATTTGTCAAGGGCATAATATGTGCAAGGAACCGTGATAGGCACTTTCAATACAAAGACAAAAATAAAATTGTTTTTGCCTTCAATGCACTAACATTTTACTTAGGGGATTCAACTTGTATGCAAATAAGTCAAATGAAATTTGAGGAGGAAAGCATTAACAATAATAATAGGTAGTATTTATATCTCAAATTAAGGTTTGCAAAGTGCTTTACAAATACTATCTCATTTTATCTTCACAACAACCCTGGAAGGTAGGTACTATTAATACCCCCATTTTACAGATGAGGAAATTAGTGCAAACTGAGATTAAGTGTCTTGCCCAGAGTTGCACAGCCAGTAAGTTGCACAGCTAGTAAGAACTCAGTTCTTCCTGACTCTCAGTCTAGCATATTCACTGAGCCACCTAGCTGCCTCTGAACAACTAAGGAATCAGATATTCTGAGAAGGTGGCACCTGAATAGAACTTCAAAGGAAAATAAGAGTTCTGAGATGCAGAGATGAAGAGGGATGGCATTCCAGGCAGGGGGAACAACTCCAGCAGATAAATGGAAGCATGAGTTTGGGGAACACCTAGTATTCCGGTAGAAAAGATTAAAGAGAATAATGTGAAATAAAACTGGGTAGGAAAGATGGAGCCAGGTTGTAGGAAAGAGAAAAGCCAGGTCATTGACCTGAGGGAGTCAAAGAACGATTCCCTCTGCAAAAATAGAGAAATGTGAAGGACAGAAAGGTTTAGGAGGAAAGATCAATTCTATTGTTGACATGCTGAGTCTGAAGTTCCAATGGAACATCTAAATGGTTGTAACTATGAGATTGAAAAATTCAGAAGAAAGATTAGAACAAGATACGTAGATTTGGATGTCATGTGCCTAGAGGTAATAATTTAATTAGAGGCAGCTTGGTGGTATAGTGGATAGAATTTTGTACCTGGAGTCAAGAAGACTTAAATTCAAATCTTGCCTTGGACTCTTAATAGCTGTGTGACCCTAGACAAATCACTTAATCTCTGCCTGTTTTAATTTCATAATTGGTAAAATGGGGATAATAATAGCACCTACTACCTCAGGGCTGTTGTAAAGATCCAATGGTATAACATGCACAGCTCTGTGCATACCTTAAAGTGCAATCTAAAAACTACTACTTATTATTTTTACTACTATATCTTTGTTAATTAAAATGTAATTCCTATTATTATCTTTATTATAATTACCATTATTATTATCCTTATTAATTGGTTGGTTGGTTGCTGTCCTTCATTCTTGAAGAGGACCAAATGACATCACTATGCTAGAGTCAAGTGTTAGCATGTCGGACCGTGGCTGATCAGACGAGCTCAGAATGTTCCACCACAGGTCAGTCACAAATACTTTGTGTGAATGTTTGGGGTGGATGCTCTAAGTTTGTGCATCTCGTGTTTCTCTTGAGCTATTTCAATTCTGCTTTGCTCATAGAGCACAGCACCTTTTCTGATGTGGGCATGCCATGCTGTGCTAGTGTCTCCCATGTCACACAATCAGTTTCAAAGTTCTTGAGAAAGTCCTTCTTCTGACCACCATGTGAACGCTTGCCCTGTGTGAGTTTTCCATAAAATAGTCTTTTTGGCAAGCACATGTTTTGCATTCAAATGACATGGCCAGCCTATCGGAGTTGCACTCTCTAAAGCAGTTCTTATTAATTATTAAGTCCCCCCTTATTGATTAATATTATAATTGCTATTGCTATTGTTATCCTTTGAGGACTAGCCATCTTAAGTTTAGAGAGACATCACTCATATTGGAATTCTATAATACAGTGCTACATAAAATTATTTCAGTGACGTGTTTGGATTTCACAATTATGTACACTATAGCTGTGGTACAAAAAGTTTTTCTGCAAATTCAAAGACAAGAGTAAATGGTGTCACAAACTTTAAAAAAACACACACCCTAGGTACTACTATAATTGGGAAGAGGTCACAAATATTCAAAAATATATTCAGCAATGGAAAAAAGGAAAAAAAGAATCTTATGTGGTCAAGGAAGGATGATAAAAGCACAGGATTTTAGATTTAGAAGTATGAAGAACATGGGCAGGAGGATAGAGCACCGGCCCTGGAGTCAGGAGGACCTGAGTTCAAATCTGGCCTCAGACACATAATACTTACTAGCTGTGTGACTCTGGGCAAGTCACTTAACCCCAACTGCCTCACTAAAAAAAAAAAAAAAGTATGAAGAACCTCATAAATAATTCAATCCACCACCCTCTCTCATTTTATAAATAAGGAAATTGAGGCAAACAGGGCTAAGTGACTTGCCCAGAATCACACAGCTAATAAGTGTCTAAGGATAGATTTGAACTAAAGTCTTTATCTACTGCACCACCTGGCTACCCACCTGGCCGATAGTAGATGCTTAATAAATGTTGATTGACTGGTTGACTGGGCCTAGTATTCTTTCTGCTACATATACAAATACACACGCAAATACAAACACAACTACACATACACATACAAATAAACAAAAAAGAGAGTTCCACACCACAATGTAATTTTAAAGACAGAGTTCACTTAATGAAAAGGGAAGATTAGCTCAATGTATATTCAATGGGAAAGCAAAAAAAAAAATCTCTTTAGCAAGGACCCTCCTCTTAAGAGGGATATATGGAGGCACCTTTACTACTTCCAGAACCCCTTCTAATCAATGACTACCACTGCTACCATTTCCTCTACCTAGGGACAAACAAATACTAGGTCAGATTGACCTAGATTGGATTTATATTTTAACATCTGACAGAATTTTTTTTTCTTCTTAAGGCAGTTAATTAAATTTGCGTGAACATTAATTTAAATCATATAACTATTCACCTTCAGAGGCAAAACTTCCTCCTTCTGCTCAACAAAAATTGGCAATCTCTTCAGAAATGGATTTTCTTCACAGTAGAATTCACTCAGTCCCATCCACCAAATCTTGTAAAACAAAATAAATGTTATTATCAGATACAAAAGTGAAGTTAGCCTCCACAGTTTTCATCATCTCAGCTACAGCATGAAATTGGAACAGATATGCCACTTGAATATTTAAAAAGGAGAATGTAACAGAACTGTTGATTTTGAAAAGCTCAAGTTCATTTAGCCCAGTGGTTCTCAAACATTTGTGGTCTCAGGACCTCTTGACACTCTTAAAAATTACTGAGGACCCCCTAAAGAGCTTAAGTTTATGTGGGTTAGATCTATTGATATTTACTGTGTTCAAAATTAAAATGTCTTCATATTCTTATGAAAATAGTTTTGACCTTGGGGATCCCCTGAAAACTCTCTGTTCCAGCCAGAATGTAAAATTATTCTTCTGTCTTACTGGACCCTCTGAACTTTTGTTCATCTATTGCCCAAGCCTAGAATGAGTTCTTCAGTACTTCATTGCACCCACCTCCTCCTACTGAAATCCTTCCTTCTGTTCAAGGCCAAGATCCATTATGGGATAATGGATTTAAAAGCAGGGGGAATCTTAGAGGCCATTCATTCCAATCTCCTAATTTTACAGATGAGGAAACTGAAGCCCAGAGAGTTTAAGTAGACCCAAATCCTCCTGCCTCCAAATCCAGAATTCTCTCTACTTGCCTTCTCTTTAATCTCTCTTTGGTCCCTCCTGTATATTTAATCTAAGATAAAATATGACTATTTGTGGACGGGTCTACCAGATTTTTAGCTCCATGAAGACAGGGACTGTATTGTTTAATAATTTTTGTACTACCAGTACATCACCAAGTGGGTGCTGTTTGTTGAATTCATATATGCCAAATAATCAGATGTTTGTATAAAGATTTATCTAGCAGCTCTAACAAGGATAGATTTGAAGAAAGAGTGGAAAAGAAAAACTGGTTATCAGGCTATTATCACAGTCTAGGCAGGTGGTAGGGTCTAGATTAAGTTGATGTCCATGGAAACAAAAAGGGAGAATAAATGCAAAAGAGATTATGAAGGAAAAAAAGAAAAGTATATATACCCTGACATGAAACTTAATTAGATATGAAGGTGGAGGAAATAGAAGGAGACAATGATTAGACAAATGTTCCAAAGATACAAGAATGGGTGACCATCTGTGCCACTAACCCATCTACTGGAAACTTTTCCCAAAACCTCTTAATTCTAATGCTTTCCTATTCCTAATATTTCCTATTTATCCTGTATTATAGAGCTTATTTGTACATGTTTGCCTGTAGTCTTCCTATTAGATTGTGAGCTCCTTGAGGACAGAGACTGTTTTTTGCCTCTTTTTATATCCCCAGCACTTAACACAGTGCCTCCTGGCACATAGTAGTGTTTAGTAAATATTTATTCATTGAATGACAGAAATACAGGGGAGGGATAATAAAAAATAATAATACCTTCCATTTATATGGCATTTTAAGGTCTTCAAAGAGCTTTAAACCAAAGCTGCTTAATAAATGCTTATTGGTTGATTAATATATCATCTCATATAACAAAGAAAGGTCAAGCGATTTTACCAATGGCCACACAGCTAGGAAATGTTAGAGGCAGATTTCAAACTCAGGCCTCTCCAGAATCCAAGCCCTCTGAATTATACCACTTTGTTTCCCCTTGAGTACTTGGATGGGTCTGCGCAATCTCGTTAAAGTGTGTACCCTCTCCCAGTGCAGATTGCAACCTTTTAACACTTTCTCATTCTGTACAATTTTCATCCATTTCTTTCCCCAAAACCCTCATGGAGTGTCTGTCTAGTACATGCAGGCTATCCTATGTTGCTTCCGATATCTTAAGGTTATTAGTTTATTGCTGACTATCCATACAAGTGGGCGTGTCTTTTTTCCTTGTCCGTGACAGCATGCCCCATTTTCTGCTTATATCTAATCCTGATATCCTTCATGCCAGTTATCACAATATTGGCATTGATAATACACTTTTGCCTGCTTGCACCTATTTTACTGTTATCTTTGGGTTATTTGCAATTCTGAATCAAAATTACAGAGGAAATAGAATAATTTGGAGAACACATCAAAAGCCTGAAAAGAAGGCAATATATTATATCAGTGATGATGAATTTCAATAATCCAGACATCAACCAGAATTTTTCTCTGATAAAAATTGCCTTAATGGTCATTTCATCTTTCCAAAGGTTAAGGAACCCACAAGGAGGAACTTCTGGATCTGATTTTCAACGAGATAAATGTGGTTTCTGGAGTAAAAATGATGGGAACCTTGTGAGACAGTAACCACTCTATTTCAGAATTTGTGATAGAGAGGAAGAAAACTGGGCAGTGGTATGACATGCACTGATTTGAGGAGAACAGACATCAAAGGAAATTGAGAAAGATTAGGTAGGCTTGTGTGACCTAAAATTCTACAGGGGAGATTAGCCGATGTTCTTAAGAACAAAATTTTAAAGATACAAAGAGGAACAATTCCAACAGGAAGGAAAAAGGATTGCTGTTTAAAGAACCTGTAGTTGCAAGGATGAATTCCTCCATTAATTTCACTTTTTAAGAGAAACAGAAAAAATATTTTTAAAGATAGATGAATATAAAAGTGGAGGTGGGGTATAGCACACGAAAAATAATGTCAGGAGTTCTAAAATTCAGAATGATCTAAGGCTGGAGAGGAAAACTAAAGACTAAAGGATATGGGAGGTGGGGGAGGGAGTCATAGATTATGTATCTTGGGTAAAACAGGATGAGCTGAGAAGGTTTAGGACCCCTGATTAAGGTGCATAGTATAATGAGAATGGAGAAGGAAGAATTTTCCAATTCTTAATTTGTTCCTGTTCTCTCTGCCAAGGAGAATGATCTTTGGACTGGAGAGGACAAAATAAAAAAGATCAATAAGTCACAAATAACCAAAATAAATAAAAAGATAGTAAGAGGGTATGTAGTAATCCTTTATGAGTACTGTGAGAAATGATAATTTCTCTCTTGTATTTAATAACTAATTATTGTATTAGGACCAAGGTTTTCCCCTTTTCTACTTCCTCATCCAGAAATCAACTAGTGAGGGAAATCTCTCTTAAAGATTTATCCAGGCCAAGGTCTAATCAGACAGCAAAAGAAATCCTAAGTTTGGGCTAATGGGTGCATTCATGCTCACTATGTTTGCTCAGACAGGTCTGGGGAAGTATTGATTCTCCCCTTTGTCAGAAAGGTGAAATGGAAATTGATGTGTCTTTAACCAAGACTTGGGTGATCCAAGTCACATACCCCAAGACCCTCATTGTAACATAGCTCATTTTCTCATTAATTGTTAACCAATCAGAGTTGATTGCCATCCCTCAGGAACACCTACTCTTCAAATGGCATATAAACTGTGAACCCACCACCATGAAGGGTCTTTCGGTCTCAGAGAGTCAGTCAAATGACCATCCTTTTACTGAAAATGCTGACATTATTAATAAAATGATTAAAATACCCAGAAACTGTCAGTTGAACCTTTGTAAATATCACAGTACACATCACCAGACTTTGATAAACTACATCCCAGAGTATTGAAAGCACTGGCAGATATCATTGTTTGGCCACTGTCACTGATGTTTAAAAAGATTACACAGAACTGGAAAAAAAAAATGCCCCAGGATTACATAAGGGAAGCATGTCAATTTTCAACAGAAAGAAGAGAATTAATCCTGGGCAAAATCCCCACAATATATTATTATAGAGAGGGTTAGCTGACATCTAAAAAAGGAAATGATGATTAGGGGACCCCTATATTTTCATCAAAAAATAGCTAATGACAACACTGATTTGATCTTCTGTATTGATAGTTACTAGATTAGCAGATTAGAAAAAAAGTTATAGATATAGTTTACTTTGATTTTCACAAAGCATTTGGCAATGTCTGTCAAGTTATTCTTCTGAATGAAGTGGAAAGATGTGGGTTAAACAATAGAACTATTAGATGTATTCATTATCCGCTACCACACTTTAGCTTTATTCCTCTTCCTCTGTGGCTCCTTCTTCCATTGGTGAGTGCTTTTCAGAATCTCCACTTTGAGGAAGGGTCCAGACCAGCCTTTCCTCATTCTGTAGACTTCACCACCATGCTTCTCCTTCCACTGCCAATATCAATTTTTAGCTCCTTTTTATGTTTTGTGTTCAGTTATTAGAATAGAAACTCCATGACAACAGGAATGCCTTTCTTTTTTTGCTTATATCCCTACCCTTTAGCACAGTGCCTAGAACAAAGTAAGCACTTAACGAATAATATTTGTTTACTTGTTACTTTGACTCATTAGTTGTATGACTGAACCCAAGGAATAGTTATTAATAGCTCAATATCAGCTTGCTTGGGGGAGGATCTTTGCAGAGCATTTCATGAATATGTGATTGGCCCTGGGCTGTTTCACATTTTTATCAATAATTTGAATAAGGCATATATGATATATTTATCACATATGTAGTGATACATATACCCTGGAAGGGACAAGTAGCATGTTTGAAAATGGGAAATGAAGGGATCTTAACAGGCTAAAGTACTGGGGTGAAACAAATGAGATTAAATTCAGTAAGAACAAATGTAAAGTCATACTTGAGTTAAAAAAAACTTCAAAAGTACAAGATGGAAGAGACGTGTGTAGACAGCAGTTTGGCAGAAAAAATTCTGAGGATTTCTGAAGATTGCAATTGGATATGAATGAATTGTATGATAAGACAGCTATTAAGTACATGTAATCTTGGATATCTGTTAGAGAAGCATAGGAAAATGATAGTACTACCCTGGGTTAGAGCATATGTAGATATTATTTTCAGTTCTGGGATCTTTTTAAGAAGAACAGTGACAAGCTGGAGAAGATCCACAGGAGGGTCCTAAGGTCATGTCATATGAGGATCAGTTGAAGAAAAGGGGGTTATTTGTCCTGAAGAAGAATACTTAGGGGGCACAGGAAAATTGTTTTCTACTATTGGAAAAGCTGTCCCATGGAAGATGAATTAGATATGTCTGTTTGGCCTCAGTGAGACAAAACCAGAAGCAATGGGTAGAAGTTGAAGAGGCAAATTTGGGCTTGATTTATGGACAAATTTCCTAATAATCAGGGTTATCTTTTTTTAAGAATTCCTTGAAGAAATATCTTTTTTATTTAGTATTTTTATTTTTCCCCAATTATATGTAAAAACAATTTTAACGTTCATTTTTAAAACTTTGGGTTCCAAATTCTCTCCCTTCCTCTCTCCCTACCCCCTCCAATTGAAAGGACAAACAATTAGATACAGGTTATACATGTGTAGTCATGCAAAACACATCCATAATAGCCATGTTTTGAAAGAAAACATAGACAAAAACACCTCAAGAAAAATAAAGTAAATTAAAAAAGTATGCTTCAATCTGTATTCAAACAACATCAGTTCTTTCTCTAGGAATGGATAGCATTTTTCATCACAAGTCCTTCAGAGTTGTCTTGAATAGTTGTATTGCTGAGAATAGCTAAATCATTCACAGCTTATCATCTTAAAATATTGCTGTGACTTTGTACACAGTACCTTTCACTTTGCATCAGCCCATGCAAGTCATTTCAGGTTTTTCTGAGAGCATCCTGGTCATCATTTCTTATAGTACAATAGTATTCCATCATAATCACATAGTACAATAGTATTCCATCATATTCACATAATACAATGCCCAAATGATGGGCATTCCTTCAATCTTGAATTATTTACCCCCAGAAAAGGGTTGCCATAAATATTTTTGTACCTGTGGTTCTTTTTCCCATTTGTATGATCTCTTTGGGATATAGACTTAGAAGTGGTATTACTAGTTCAAAAGGTATGCATGGTTTTATAGCCCTTTGGGCATAGCTCCAAATTGCTCTACAGAATGGTTGAATCAGTTCACAACTCCACCGACAGTACATTAATGTTTCATTTTTTTTCCACATCCCCTCCAATACTTTTCATTTACCCTTTCTGTCCTATTAAGATAATCTAATAGGTATGAGGTAGTACCTTAGAATTGTTTTAATTTGCATTTCTCCAATCAATAGTGAGTTAGAATATTTTTCCATACAGCTATAGATAACTTTGATTACTTTATCTGAAAACTGATTATATCTTTTGATCATTTATCAATTGGGGAATGGCTCTTATTTTTATAAATTTGACTCAGTTCTCTATATGTTTGAGAAATGAGGTCTTTATCAGAGAAACTTGCTTCAAATTTTTTTTCACAGTTACTATTGCTAACTGTATTTCCCTCCATCCTATTCCCCCATCCCTGTTTATTCTCTTCTCTCTCTTTTCACCCTATTTCTCTCAAAAGTGCTTTGCTTCTGACCACCCCTCCCACAATCTGCCTTCCCTTCTATCACACCTCTTCTCTTTCCTCTTCCCCTCCTATTTCCCTATAGGGTAAGACAGATTTCTATACCAAAGTGTGTGTATATGTTATTCCCTCTTTGAGCCAATTCTGATGAGAATAAGGTTCACTCACTCCTCCCCCCTATTCCCCTCCACTGCTGTAAAAGCTTTGTCTTGCCTCTTTTATGTGAGATAATTTACCCCATTCTACCTCTCCCTTTCTCTTTCTCCCAGTACATTCCTCTCTCACCCCTTAATTTTATTTTTTAGATATCATCCCTTCATTTTTTCAACTTATACCTGTGCGCTCTGTCTATATATACTCCTTCTAACTACCATAATAATGAGAAAAGTCTTATGAGTTACAAATATCACCTTCCCATGCAGGAATGTAAACAGTTTAACCTTATTAAGTCCCTTATGATTTCCTTCTACTATTTACCTTTTTATGCTTCTCTTGAGTCTTGTATTTGAAAATCAAATTTTCTATTCAGCTCTGGTCTTTTCATCAAGAATGCTTGAAAGTCCTCTATCTCACTGAATGTCTATTTTTTCCCCTGAAGGATTATACTCAGTTTTGTTGGGTAGGTGATTCTTGGTTGTAATTCTAGTTCCTTTGACCCTTGGAATATCATATTCCAAGCCCTCTGATCCTTTAATGTAGAAGCTACTAAATCTTGTGATGTTCTGGCTGTGGCTCCACAATACTTGAATTGTTTCTTTCTTGCAATATTTTCTCCTTTACCTGGGAACTCAGGAATTTGATTATAATGTTCCTGGGAGTTTTCATTTTGGGATCTCTTTCAGGAGGTGATCAGTAGATCCTTCCAATTTCTATTTTACCCTCTGGTTCTAAAATATCAGAGCAGTTTTCCTTGATAATTTCTTGAAAGATGATGTCTAGGCTCTTTTTTTGATCATCGCCTTCAGGTAGTCCAATAATTTTTAAATTATCTCTCCTGGATCTATTTTCCAGATCAGTTGTTTTTCCAATGAGATATTTCACATTATCTTCTATTTTTTCATTCTTTTGGTTTTGTTTTATTGCTTCTTGATTTCTCATAAAGTCATTAACTTCCATTTGCTCCATTCTAATTTTTAAGGAATTATTTCTTTAGTGAGCTTCTGGACTTCCTTTTCCATTTGGCCAATTCTGCTTTTTAGGGCATTCTTCTCCTCATTGGCTTTTTGGACCTCTTTTGCCATTTGGCCTAGTCTGTTTTTTAAGGTGTTATTTTCTTCAGTATTTTTTTGTGTCTCCTCCACCTGTTGACTCTTTTTTCATGATTTTCTTGCATCACTCATTTCTCTTCCCAATTTTTCCTCTATCTCTCTTACTTGATTTTCAAAATCCTTTTTAAGTTCTTCTATGGCCTGAGACCAATTCATATTTTTCTTGGACACTTTGAATGTAGGAGCTCTGACTTTGCTATCTTCTTCTGAGAGTGTGTTTTAATCTTCCTTGTCACCATAATAACTTTCTATAGTCAGAGTTTTTTTCTGTTGTTTGCTCATTTTCCCCAGCCTATTACTTGATTTTTAACTCTTTGTTAAAGTAGGGCTGTGCTTCCAGGGTGGAGGGTGCACTGTCTCAAGCTTCAGGGGTTTTGTGCAGCTGTTTTCAGAAATATTCCTAGGGACCAGCAAGTTTTCAGTTCTTCCAAGATGGTATGATCTATGGAGAGGTGTGTACTCCTCTCCAGGTCTGTGCTCTGGTCTGTGAGTGACCACAAGCATTTTTTTCTGCCCTGGAACTGTGAGGAGGGTCCCCTCTCCACTCTTGCTACAAGCTCTGCTATGCTAGTGCTCCTCCTCACCCCAGTACTGCCACCCAGCACTGCAACCCTGATCCAAGTATGGACAAAGTCCTGCCTCAATGCTAGCAAAGAGACCTTTATAATCTCCTTCTGATCAGTTGTTCGATCCCCTTACTGTCTGTGGGTTGAGAGCTCCAGAAGCAGCCACTGCTGTTGCCACTGCTGATTTAGTCACTCCCAAGGTTTGCTCCTAGTTTGCTGTGGCCAGGGCCATGCTTGCATGGCCTGCTTTGTACTGTGTTCTACTCCCACACTGGCACCCCAGACTGTTCCTGCTGACCTTCTAAGTTGTTTTTGGCATCTATGGGCTGATAGGTCTAGAAACTACCACTTCTGCCAGTGATTCAGTTGTCCCAAGGCCTGCTCCAGGTTTGCTGGGGCCTAATCTACACTGGTGTGGCCTGCACTGCACTGCGCTCCTCTCCCACTGTGGTGCAACATACCTTTCCTGTTGATTTTATTTGTTATGTTCCTACAGTGTACACAGCACTGGGAAAGATACAAAGATGATTAACACATGGTCATTGCCCTCAAGGAGCCTCGATTCTAATGAAAGAGATCATATATGCCCACAATTAGCCATCGTACAAATTAAAAGACAAAGTGAATAAGAGCACTGCCAGTTAAATTCTCTACAAAGTAAATAAAGAAAGAAAGAAAGAAAGAAAGAAAAATTAAAATGATACATTACTGGGAGCAATCAGAATTAAGAAAAGTTTCATGAAGGAGACAGAATATGAGCTGTCTTAGCTCTATTATTTCAAAAATGTATAGAATGAAAACTAATTTTAAATGTATAGAATAATTCTTCTTTTTTTCCAAATTAACTGTTTTAGTATAATGCAACCTACAATCAAACATTCTCTATGCTAACACTTACTGTTGCAAACTTGTATAAAATTGTTGCCCAAGTAACACTTTCTGTGTGAAACTCATTCTAGCCTCCCTCTGCCACTGTTCCTTGTCATACATGTGTTTCCCTCTCTGTCATTCAAATGTGACCTCATTTCTCTTTCGGTTGACTTAGAACATTATAATATGCCTTTACTCTGTAGCTATGTTGACTCTAGCAACAACTTCATTTCTAAGTAATATATAAACTGCCTTTTATGCTTGGCCTGCTTAACAGTAACACTGCAAAGACCTGCCAACAGATTTTGGGTTTTCCTCCAGATAGTCCTTCCAAAATAATCATAAGTTGCCCTGGTCCTGAAGTTGATGTCATTCTCTTTCATCCCTGGCACCTGAATTACTGCAAAAATGTCTCCAGGCTACCAAAACATTGCAAGCAGCACTTTTTTGTGGTAGCAAGAAACTGGAAACAAGCCTATTGATTGGGGATGGCTGAACATACTGCAGCGCACGAATGTAATCAAATATCACTGCATAGTAAGAAATAATGATTATATTCTCTTTATAAAGAGAAACTTGAGAAAATTTGTATGAAATGGTACACAATGAAGTAAGCAGAGCTAAAACATACACACACACACACACACACACACACACACACACACACACACAAATAACTATAAGGATGTGAAAACAACCAGAGAAGACATCAGAACTAACACTAAAACACTGATAAATATTGAATGCAGATGATTGAGGCAGACTTCTGTTTCTGTTGCCAGATCCTCATCTCTGTCTTACTCCCTAATTCTGGGGGTACCTCAAGGCTCTCTCCTGGACCTTCTTTTATTCTCTCTCTGCATTCTCTCTTTGTGACCTCATAGAACCTAAATTCTCATCTCAGTGGAGATGAATCCCAAATCTACATGTCCCATCCTACTCTCACTCCTGAATTCCCGTACCACATCACTAACTACCTATTATACATCAACTGAATATCCTGTAGACCTCTTAAACTAAAGATGTCTAAAACAGAATTCAATATCTTTCTCTTCTTCCTTTCTCACCCATTTATGTTGAGGTAACCCTCATTCTTCCTGTCATCCTGATCCACAACCTCAGAATCACCTTTCATTCTTCCCTCTTTTTCATCCCATCTATCCAATAAGTTGCTAAGCTTTATTAATTTTGCCTCCACAATATGATCCCATCTGTCTTTTCTCCCTTTACACAGTCATCACCCTAGTTCAAACCCTTATTACCTCTCACCAGCACTATTGCTATAGTCTCATTTGTCTCCATTTCCCACATTTCTCCCTTTTCCAATCTATCCTTTACATAATTTCCAAAATAATCGACCTAAAACATACGTCTGATCATGTCATTTCCCTGGTTAATAGTCTCTAGAGGCTCCCTACTACCTTGCTTGATATTTAAAGCCCACCACAACTTGGCCCCAGTCCAGCTTCCCAGGAGTATTGAACATTATTCTTTCACATTCTAGCCAACTGGTCTGCTACCTGGTCCTGTACATGACATTTGCATTTCCTGTCTCTGAGGATTTATACAGGCTGTCCCCTATATCAGGAATGTACTGCCTCTTCACCTCCACCTCGTAGAATCCCTAGCTTAATAAACTTATCCTGATTCCACCCCAGTTGCTAGTGCTTTCTCTCCTTACAGAATAACTTTGCATCTACTTTGTATTTATTTCTGTGTACATGTAATATAATGTAAATTCCATCAATGTCTGTTTCATTTTTGCATTTGTATTTTGGATTCCTAGCACAGAAGTGCTAATGAAAGATGATGAGGGCCTGAGTTAGAGTAGAAAAAAGGGTACATATGTGAGAGATGTTGTGGAGATGGAACTGATAAGATTCATCAAGATATGTGGAGTGAGGGAGAATGAGGGACCCAGAATGATTCCAAGGCATGTGAACTTTGTGCCCAATGAATGATTTGAATAGTCAGTGGTTATATGGGAGTCCAGTAGGAAAAGAGATAGCTATAATCTGTTATAGATAAAGAATGATTCACAGAAAAGCTGATATTTCAACTGGGCCTTGCAGGAGGGGGTAAGACATCAGAAAGAAAGAGAAGAAAATATTTCAGGCAGGAGGATATTATAAGTAAAGACAGGAGACTCAGAAATTTCATAATAATGACATGATAATAATGGATGATAAGAAGGAAGAGAATGATGATGATATTTATATAGCACTTTAAGGTTTACAAAGAGTTTTACACATTTTTTTAAATTTTATCCTCACAACAATCCTGGGAGGAAGGTGTTATTATTATACCTATTTTATAGATAAGAAAACTCAGTCTGAAAAATGTTAAGTGACTTGCTCAAGGGTCACAATCTCTTAGTCAGTGTCTGAAATGGGATTTGAACTAAGGTCTTCTAGCACTCTATTGTGCCACCTAACTGACCTTCCATTTTTGAGGATCTAACAATCTAATGAAGAAGTTCCTAGAAGGTCCTGTGGCATTCAGGGCCTAAAACTATCTTCAAATGGTACAAGAGAGGGCCTACTTCCTTCAAGGCAATCAATGTTCTGAAGCACCCATTCCCTGAGAGTATTTGTTTCTGGGCACCTACATATTTTTGTTGTTGTTGTTCTTTGTCCTTCTTTTTCAAAGAACAATGACATCACAGGGTGATATCCTGACTCATGAGTGAACTGGATTTAAGTGAGGCAGAGTCATCAGCCTCACCCTGTCTTCTAGAGTCATTGAAGTCTAGTGGCAAGGCAAAAATCAGGACAACTGGCAATGGCCTGGCATGCAATGAATGACGTTGGCATCTTTGATACTTGATCAAGCTCTAAGCACTCCACAGCACCTGTTTCAGGTATCTTCATGGCCACTGGAACAAATTGTTCTTGTCCACTTGTTCCACCAGCAGAAGTCTTAACATGTTTGGGATAGATACTCCCCTAAGTCACTGATGGATTTGTGGCCTGTTGGTTACCCTCAACCTTGTTTAGCCCATCTATTGAGATGGTTTACTGAGAGGTCTTAGAGCCACAGGACAGAAGAAGACTCCAAAGGTGGATGAGTAGCCCTGAAAAGGGCTAAGCAAGCCCTCACACCAGAGGTGCTAGTCCTACCTGAACACCCCATATACCCCAATGTAGGCCACGTATTAAACTCATTGGAGAGGAATGAAAGTGACCTGAAGGTATATAGACATGGAACAAGATCTGGAAAAAAATGGCCTGAACTTTATGGGAGAAGTAGTTGCTAATTGATGGGTAGAAAGAATGTCTGACAGTGGTAGTGGAGACTAGGTTTATGCCATCTCTTTCTGGCCTTGTTAATCAAGGAGAAAGAGAAAGTAAGAGAGAGAGACAGAAAGAGATGGATTCATAGAGAGATAAAAAGACATAGGTAGATAGATGATAATAAAGTGAGCATTTATTATTTACTATGTGCCAAGCAATGTACTAAGTTCTGGGGATACAAATAAAAACAAGCAGGAAAATCTTTGTCCTTGAGAAGCCTACATTCTGATGGGGAGAACAACATATGAAGGACTGATAGAAAGTGGGAGAGATAAGGGAGAGTCTTTACTGGGGGAAGGCATGGTGAGTAGACAGCCGAGAAGTATGTGTAAAAGAAGGAGCAGCCATCCTTGGAGAAGGTGCTAAGAAATGTTGGTGTCTTCAAGAACGAAGCTAAGTTTGAGAGCATACCAGAAGATATAAGGAATGTGAGAGTAAGAGCTCTAAGTTGAAAGAGAATTATTAATAATAGAAAAATGTGGCAGAAGGGCTATGGAATGAAAGGACTGAGGAAGGCTGAGGCTGAGTATACTACGGGGGAGGGGGGCAGCTTCAGGAAGTAAAAACAGCCTTTATTGTAGATCCCCCACATACATCCCAACCCTGAGATGATTATATATTTTCTGTGTTGCTTGGGTCTCTAGATTCAGTGGTATGTTGAAAGCATGACTAGTGGAAAGGTAAGCTTGGACAACAGACCCAATAGCCACAGAACCCTAGAGTTCTGTCTGAACAAAAGAACTATGAGATATCATGCCCCAGATGCCCTAAGATAGCTCTGATTCTGTGGGCATTCTTCATCCCTTCATTCCTACTCTGCATCTGAAACTAACCACAGCTTTCTAATACCTCCAGAGTATTTGGTCAATTTTTATAGCCTCTGCCTCTCCACTCAATTTTGGAAAAAAAGTGGAGTTTTTTTCCTATTATTTTAATAGGATTATTTCCTATTTCTTATTCCAAAGGAACGGTATTACTGCAAGAGCTTCTCACAGCCAGCTTCACACGCATTCATTGGCCTTGCATTTTTGCAACCCCAAATGAACTGAACTAAATAAAGGATACCTCACTTTAATTGTCTTTAATGAATGACATCAAACTGTGACATTTATTAAATGGATTTCAAAAATGTGATTTCTACTAGAGGGTGCTATGTTCTTTTTCCCTTCTCCCTTCCCACTTCTTAGAACTGAGAGGCATATATGCTTGATGACAGGGACTGAGTGAAACACAACCCCCTTTCCTCCCTTCCCACAGTGGAGGTAACCATAGAAACCAATGACAATGTTGAGTGATTTCCATAATCCTAACCAGAGACTTAAATGGGCTAACTGGGGAACAACAGCAATGGTCTATACTTGGGTTTATGAATAAGTGGGTAGAGTTCCTTTGAATATAAAAACTCTTCCCAAGTGTCAGATAGGAAAGGACATCAACATCTTGGATCACCATATCTGAACCTCAAGAACAAGAAGGCCTGACTCCTGAACCCACAGCCTGACAGGAATAGTGGTAAAAGGAAAACAGTTGTAGTATGAGAATCTCAGTCAATCATATTACTATAGCAATTTAATCACCTTTGTCATGCCTATAAAGCTTTCTTAAATACTTCAAAGATAAGTGATAGGGAAGATGGCAGAAATAGGTATTTTCCATAAGCTTCTACAATCTGCCCCTTATAAGTAAATCTGTACCTTTTATGGGAAGTATAACCTATTGGAAAGATGTCCCAAAAGCGAAAGGAGAGATAAGAGAGCAGAGAGGAACTATATTGGTACCCAGTCCACAGGAAAAGAGAAAGGAATAGTAATTTCTTTGGTATCTCAGAAAGAGTAGGGACTGTGAGAAAATGGAACAAAAAAACAATGGAGGGTGGAATTAGGATATGAGGAGTAGAACTGGGGTCTTTCCCAGAAAGGAAAGGAAAGGATGCCACTAAAGAGCCTTCCCATACTGGGAAGGGAATATATGTCTATGGTAATAGATACTAGGTTTTGTTCAGGGAATATTTGCACATTAGGA